>NC_138554.1:95677651-95930151 GCF_964273705.1 Natrix helvetica
CCGTAACATCCAGCAACAACCACCAAACCGGCCTAAATAACAGTTATAGCCAGCCGACAGACAACAAGAATTTGAAATCTCACAGGATTAATTTATTACTGTTTTTTTTGGTAACCTGATTTCCCCTTTTCTCACTTCCCATCTCTTGTCCCTAACCTTGATGTTGCTTAACTCTTCCTAAGTATATTATTTTTAATTTTCTCAAATGAAGGATCTTGCTTTTGTTTTACTTTTGGTGCTGATTGTATTTCTTTCCGTCCCTCCCCCCCCCTGCCCCGGTCCGTCCGTGTCTCTGGGTAAATGAGAAAGAAGAGCTTCTATGCATTACAAAATAATAATAAACAACAAGCGCGATAGTGAAACTAAGTGTTTATATCTTTAGTTTCTACTTTTTCTGTAGCTTTTAGTATTTTTATTTTGCTGCTTTTCCGTAAAGCTTTGTGCAGAAAGTTTTCAGGTTAGTTTTCTTTTTCTTTGTGGGAAGGAAGCATGCCTTCAGTTGTATTTTCTATTTCTTTTTGTTGTTATAGCTTATTAGAAAATTAATTATAAATGGAAAACTCACTAGCTTTTCTGCTTTCTAAAGAGTCAAATAGAAAAGCTATCTCAACCCCATCTCTTTCTCTTACTTCCTTTTTCCTCTGTTCAGATTTAGGCAGGTCATACCTAATCTCACTTTCCTCTTTTAAAAAAAATGTTTTAATTCAGTATTATCAGCATTATATTTGTTTAAATATAATCTTTATGTATTATATATAATAATTATTTACCTTTCTCATTATTATTGCAATCATCACGTTTCTGAAATTTATTAGTACTTTTTTCTCTCTCTTTGAATTTCTTTTATTGTGTCCCCTCCAATAGCTGCTACATTTGGCTTATATATTTTCCTTTTACCATTTTAAGAAAAATAGAATTTTGAAAGGAAGTATCCTTTAGGGGTTTTTTATGTTTTTGTTTTGTTTTTTTACAAAAAAGGAATTAGAAATCATCTTCAAGACATCGTTCTACAAAGGGAATCTCCTTTGTTTCCATTATTTATATGCTGTCAAGTTTTGAAGTGGTGAGTTTCAGGTCTTTTTATGAAATTTCACTCAAACTGCAGTCTTCCTGTTTCTAGATAGTGTTTTGCTTCTTTGTCTCTTTAAAAGGTCACACTGAAAGCTTGGCCTGGATTATCACAGCCATATGGAATGGATAAGAACAGAGCCTCTCTTAAATGTGATTAAGGGGTTTTATCAGAGAAAGGAGGAGGAGATAAAGAGAAAGGGGAGGGAGTTAAGTCTCAAAGTATTGAAGATACAGTAGTCACTTCTACTTGTAGAACCATATGCAAACAACTGAAATCCACTCACAAAATATTTAAAATGTCATCCTCCATCAACAGTATACACATGCAGTAGTGTATCTTTTTCTAAAAACGTATAGCATAGAACAAATGCTTGAATAGAAAACCAGCAGAAACTCTTATCCCTATCATATCCAAAGACAATAATTAACTCTTCATGAGAAATCATGTTGCGTATATCTCACTGGTATTTCAGGTGAAGGGAAGTTTTGTTGACCTTTAGCCTTGAATGTAAAAGTTTAAATTGGTAAATTATGTGGAGGGTTTTTTTTGTACCTTTTGCATACATTTCTTTTGCATTATATTATTTTTGAAGATGATTAAGTTGAACAGTGTAGATACAGTGGATATGACCAATTCAGTATTTTAGTCACTATACTATATATATAATTGATTGCTAGCATGATATCTTTATTCACTGGTTATGACTGGATACATATATGTGTTAACTAAGGAAACAAAAATTTGTTGTTTGTTAAAAAGTGGTAGTAATTTTTCAGTTCAGAATATTTTTGTCTTTAACTAATTTCAAATTAAGGAAAGAAAAGCTTGGGTGTTAGCCATGTTTTGATGAAGTACTACCAAGGACCCAGTAGATGTTGGTAATTTAGATATGCAGTTTTGAGTTAAATAGCAGTTAATGTAATGAAAAAGAATAATCTTGATTAAAAAAGTGATTAAAATAGGCATATTTATTGTTAATGAGACTCATAACCAAAAACAGATGGGACCACAATCAATGGTAAACCTTTGGTTCGCAGCATGTCACCCCAGAGTGCAAGGATAAATAACCATTAAATTCTAAACTTTATATTTATTCAATTGGCAGTTTTAAGGATACAGCTAACCCTTAAGATTACCATTACTTTTTTATAATGAAAGACAAAGCAGATATGATTAAGTAAGGAACAAATTTGCAGTGAGAATATATAGCATTATCACTAAAATGAAAATCTTGTCAGAGCTGAAAAAGGAGATTAAAACATTATTTGTAAATGGTTTAATGTTTTTTCTTCAAAGTAACCGCAATCTTCCCATTCACTGGATAGTGTTCATACTTAATTTTTAAGTACTGCTTCATAAATGACTGGTGACCTGTTCCCAGAGTTCATACTACATATATAATAAAGTAGGTACTGAGATTAAATCTTTAAAAATGTAGCAGACCCTCTATTGTAAAGCAAATATATGTTCACAATAACATAAATAAATGTATTAATATAATTTTCAATAATTAAAAGTATTTTTGTGTTTTTGTTTTACAGTAGTTAATAGTTACTGTGCATGTGCTGTATTACAAAAACAATCATATCAAAAAATGTAAAGAATTTGAAAGCAATATTGAATGATAGTAGTTATGCTAAGAGCTTTTTAGTTTGATAATACAAAGTTGTCAATGTTCAAAAATTCATTAAATGGTGTAATAGGTTTGAAAGATTTTCAACTTGATACCCAAGAAAGTTAGAAGGGCTTAAGGAGATTTCCACATGGGGTAGTTATATAGTAACGTTAAATGACCTAGAATTTTACATGTTGCTGTAGGAAAATAAGTGTTTAATCTTAACTGATGCTGAATTGCCTTTAATGATAGAACAATTCTTTTTATAAATTCTGTTAATATATGACACTTTTTATAAAAAAGATGCACATAAAAAAACTTCATATTTCTAGCTTAATCTATTAAATGCCTAGCTAAATTTTTAATCCTTTATTTCCTGAGAAGTTAAACAATCCAAGATTTCTATTTATTAAAGTGAAATATTTTACTAATTTGAGGAAATCATACTAAGCGCATAAATCATTAAGCATATAATCTTAGATGTTATAAATAAGAAATTTATAGCAATGGCTATATTACTCTGAATGCTACTAAATGTATATGCAGTTCTGACTAATGATATATCTAAAATATAAATCCAATAAATACAGGTATATAATGAGCTTTATTATATATGAGTAGAAAAATATATACGCATATTGAAATGTTCTGGTAGGTTTGATAATTAAACAACTTTCCCAGAAATATATTTTTTATTTAAAAGCCAGTTAATATTATGTGAACATACTATACAGATGTATTATGTACATGTTCAAAGCTGCCTACATTAAATTACGCACGCGTATACAACACATTTTTTTTTTCAAATCATGGCAGGTGATCTTTAGAGGCGGGACTGAGTATGGATCATTTGAACGAGACAACTCAGGGGAAAGAACATTCAGAAATGTCTAACAATGTAAGCGATCCGAAGGGTCCACCAGCCAAAATTGCCCGCTTGGAACAGAATGGGAGCCCATTAGGAAGAGGAAGACTTGGAAGTACAGGATCTAAAATGCAAGGAGTGCCTTTAAAACACTCTGGACACCTGATGAAAACACAAATTAGAAAAGGTAACACTATAATAATATAAAACATTAATTTTTAAATACTATATATATATATATATATATATATATATATATATATATATATATATATATATATATATATATATATATATATATATATAAAAATATATATTGTACCTCACAATGGCATTTTTATTCAACAAATATTGCATTCTTAAATCTGATAGAAATGGTACTTGGAAAGCTGAACTGTATGCCTGGGTGGAGCATAATTTGTTTTACAGGGTAGAGTCTTTTTAATAGGAAAAAAATGTTATACTTTGAGATTATTTTTCTCAATGAAAATAAATAATGCTATTAATCAAGGTCAGTCTTCCTATAAACTCATTTTGTAGACATCTGTGTGGGTATTGTCAAAATACTTTATAACATGTGAATAAATACGAAGGTTCTAGAAAAAGCCAGATTTATACTTCTGTCTCTTGACAAAAATCCAAAATTGGAAGATCAACATTTCTGAAGCGTTTGCTAGTTGGCTTCAAGAAAGTAATGTAAAGCTTGTTTGGTGTTCTGTGGAAAACTCCTTTATGATGACAATTTTTTCGCACTTTATTTCCTTAAGTACAATTCATTACTGAGCAATGAACAACTTGGGTGTCATATTGTTCAGTGACTGGTTTGCTGTAATTAGACATTCTCACACAAGAAAAAAAACGCTTTTAGAGCCAGTGACTGATGCAGTATGTGTGTGTCCATGGTGGTTGTTTGTATTATGGTTCTGTTAAAGTACAATTATTAATATGCACGATCTTTTTGGATCATAAACAGCACTCATGATAATTTAATCAAAATGCAACATTCAATGTTTCTTTCCTCAGTATTATTATTGCATGTTTCTAAGTCAGATTTCTTGGAATTGCTACACTAAAACAATTACAAATACCAAGTTAGAGTGGCTTCCATTCCGATGCATAACATTTATCATACAATCATTTACTTTTTCCTTGGATTGGCGAAAACAAAGAATATATTGATCTTAGAATGAACAGACACAGCAGTCCGTATTGTTTAGATCTGTATCTATTAAAAATGGAAAAACAGCACTTCAGCAAATTCTTTGGCCTCTGCTCATGATTACCCTATTTATTGATTGTTTGCCAAGAATGTATGCATCTTAAGAAAGCCAAGGGTAAGGCATTAAAAATATAATTTATTGCTGCTTTTTAAACAGAGTGCATTAATATTGTACTTTGAAGCACTGGGGCTATGTAAAAAGGACTTTCTGACGCCTGTAAACATATAAGTTCCATAAATTCCTAAATAGGAGTTTTCAGCTGTGTCTGGTATTATGTGATATTTGCACAGCAAACTTTAATGCCAGGACAGTTTTAGACAGGGATTCAACAGACTTCTCTGCTCCTTATGGCAGACACTCTGTTTATATAGACCCATAAACCTTCAGCAAATCCTCTGACATTGCTTTCAGGTTTAAATCATACTATATTTTTAGCATTGAACACTGACCAGTACTTTCCCCTTTAATACTAGAAGGTTATAAAGTTTCTGCACTGTCTTGCTAAGTACTTGAGTGATCAGCAACCTGGCAAGCTATACTAAACAAGGAAGCTTTGCCATCACAGTATCATATTGAAATATAACATACTTATCCTAATGGGGGAAGATTCTCATTTTTAGATGAGATATATTTCACAGACCCTGCTTTTTTTTAGTTTTAGTAATTCATTTTTCTCTTGTTTTGAGGTCAGTATAAGAAAAAGATAAGGTAAACAGATATATTATTGTATTTCTGAAATATGAATATGAAGTATGAAGAGAATTCATGAATATTCTACAGTTAGGCTTCTAATCTGATAATTTTAAATTCCTAGCCTCATTGCTGTGTTCTGATTTTGGTAGGGAGAGCTTATCAAACTCTAAAAAGAAATGAAGGAATAAGTTACCAATTTATATTGTGATATTTGTCTGGAGATTTTTTTCTGACATTAATGTATGAGATGTAAAATATTGGCAAGCATTTAGAATTGTGGTCCATGCTGAGTTTGTTTAGCAAACTAGCGAATTTGAGCTTGTTTTGCAAGAAAGCATAGAGAAGTGGATTTGCAAGAGTCTGCCTAAAATGTGGAGAGAATAATATCTCATTACGCAGAAGCATACACTTTTGTGTGAATGGTTCCTTGAAATTTATATTAGTATATTCTGGAAATATAGATAGAGCAGAGCACTTTATTAAAAAAATAAAGAATATCCATGTAAGTCATACTGTATCTATTTAGAAATAAACTTATTGAATTCAATATAAATCATAGGTCTAAAGCATGGTGTGTGTGTGTGCATGCGCGCGCGCGCGTTCGTTTGCAATTTTGGACTTCAATAAATTTACAGTAATTAGCTTTCCAAAACATCTTCTATATTCAGTTTTCTCTTCTTATTCGAAACTATACAATTTTCTAAGATTAGATTGTTTTTAAAACTATTTTTTAAATATAAAAATCTGAAGAAAAATGAGATTAAGGTGATATTTTATGAGCACTGCTATTGCAGTAATTTTCTATATGATTTTGTGTACTGCCAACAATTTTTATTGTAAATAGAATTATGTAAATTGCATCACAGTGACTTGTTCTGAAGTTTTATGCAATGTATGTTTAAGTAGCAGTACTTAAGTAGTACTTTTCACAAGTAATCATACAAGTTATGGACAATCAGGATTATATCTCTGCAAGCAATCTTTTTATATAATTCAGTATTAAATTCCTCAACAGATCAATACCTTTTTCACTTTTGCACTCTTTATTAAATGTGTTCGTGTTATTTTTCATACCTTGCAAAAACTAGAGTTGGCGTTTGTTCAGCTCTGTAATAATTCTTTACTAGTGCACTCAGAAAGTATATGTAAGTACTGTGCAAATGTTATTTCTGAACATTGTTATCTTATAGGAACCATGCTTCCAGTTTTCTGTGTTGTGGAACATTATGAAAATTCCATTGAGTATGATTGCAAGGAAGAACATGCAGAATTTGTTTTAGTAAGGAAGGACATGTTATTCAACCAGCTAATTGAAATGGCATTATTATCACTTGGATATTCTCATAGCTCTGCTGCCCAAGCAAAAGGTAAATTCATGATAAATTACAAAATAATTTGTATTTATTAATGGGGACACTGAAACACAATTTTCCTTGGTTTCAGGAATGTTAAGAATGCAAAATCTAGTTGATGTATATGAACAGTAATACATCCTTCAAATTTTGCTTAGTTCCATTTTTATAGCTATTTATTTTATTCATAGGAAACATTGAGGTATGATAGCACTTTTCAAATAGTTTCAGTGAAAGAGGCAACATTAACGATATATAAATATAAAGCATTTTTCAATAGATGAGCAGTTAAAAATTAACTTTATTGTACTACTAAGCCTCTCTGTTTTTTATTGTGAAATTTGCACATCTTTAGTGTGCAAAAGAGTAAGAAGGCGTAGGGTACTGTTTATGATTTCTATAGCTTTCTGTATCTGTTTATCAATTCTTGGTGCAAGAGAAGAAAATTAAACAGTGAATTGATTTTAAATTTCATTAAAAGATGAAAGTTATTTACAAGTAATTTTACAAATTCTTTTATCTAATTTCTTAACATTGTTGACATAGTTTTCCTGGAATCGTTCTGTTTGATGCAGGATTGATCCAGGTTGGGAAATGGAACCCAGTTCCTCTATCCTATGTGACAGATGCTCCTGATGCCACTGTAGCTGACATGCTGCAGGATGTTTATCACGTAGTCACACTGAAAATCCAATTGCACAGGTATGTCACATACAGCAGAAATCTGAGTAAGAATCAGAATCTGATATATTGTGACTACTCCAAATCTGCTTAACTCAGCATAAAAATCTGTAAATACTACCTACATTCTTTTGTCACTGCAGTGTGGGGGTAACAAACTAGCCCACAATATGGTAAGAAATTTTATATTTAGATAGTTCTGTTTCATAGCTTTTTTTTCCTGGGATCTCATTAAAAGTATATCGCATTTTAGTCAATTAAATGATGCATTGCAAGAAGGCATTTTACATAAAGTTTACTTAAGAGAAAAATATTTTTGCATATCATGAACAGCACCATCTGTGTGCATTTTGAAAAAAGAATGACTTGTTCACTCTTATTGTTGCAGTCAAGGCTTTAAAATTTCGCTGTAACTAAAAGAGGGGAGAAGCTAATATATTAATTCTTTTCATGATCAGTCGTGAAAAGGCATTACACCTTAAATTGTTTTACCAAGCGCATCAGAGCAGGAAGGTAGAAGTAACATGGAAAAATAGTCGCCACATGCAGCTGATGTATAATTCATGCATCAATACAGCAGATGTGTTGTATAAAGTAATTAACTAATCGGAACAATCAGGAGACTGAGAGCAATCTCCAGATGCATCTGCTTGATGCACAGAATGAAATCTGTCTGTCTTAAAGGAATGTTCTGCAGCAGAATGCAATCCTGTAATAATCCTTTTTCTAATCAATGTCTCAAATAGTTGCCCTAAACTAGAAGACTTGCCTCCTGAACAATGGTCTCACACAACAGTAAGAAATGCTCTGAAGGATTTACTGAAGGATATGAACCAGAGTTCATTGGCCAAGGAGTGTCCCCTTTCACAGGTACTTAGCATAACATTCAGTAAATAGGCAGTGTTGAACTGAGATTTCTGCATACAGTTGCCACTAGAATTTTGAAAAAAAATAAGAATTCATATTTTTACATTGATGTACTATATTTTAAGCATCAATCAACCATTTAAGATAGTGTAGTCTGTGAAAAAGTTGAATATTCATTCAATTTTAATATCAGAACTGCTTTGAAAGTTTTTATCAGAGAAATATGTTTATTATAATAGTTAATGGAGATCATAAAACCATTCCCAGGTTTAATTTTTATGGTACATAAAAAGTAGGTGAATTTTGAAATGTCATAAAAGTAAAGAGTGACTATACAGAAATTTAATTTAACAAATCTAGCTATATAATATTAAATATACAACTTTTGTATAATGGATGAAAATGATTCAAGTTGCTAAAAAAATTCTGAATTCATTCCCACTGTTGAGGTTTATATGAGAAACGTGCAAATTAAAATGCACTTGTATTAGATTTTAAGATAGAAAAAACATCATGCAATAAATTATAATTTCAATTTAATTACAGTATTATTCTATGTGGATAAATATTTTCAATTAAAAATTACTTTGGTGTACTTTTAGATTCAACTCCCCCACACTTATTTTTTGTTGAAGGAAATGTAATCTTGATCATTATCAGGATGAACAATATAGTCCCTTCATTAATTCATTCTGATTTCCATAACCATAAACAATTGTCCAAAATTAACTTCTGTAGTTTCTACTACCAATCTATTTGATTTCTCATTCAATTGACCAGTTGTCAGTATAATCAATCTTTCCTAGGTTTTTTTAAAGATATACCATGCAGATAAAAAATGTCAAATGGTTATACCATCATGAATCACACCACAAAGTTGCTAGATTAAGTTTCAGAGCAATATGAATTCCCTTACTGATTATGCGAGTGTTAGTGTCTTTCATAATAAAAAGAAAAACTATTTTGACTTTAAAGATAAAAAGCATAATTAGTTTATATGCTAAACCAAACATACTGATCTAGAAATATTCTCATATGAAAAAGCATGTGTGCGATATTAGTTTAAAATTAACAAAAGAATTAATATATTTTATTTCAGTAAACCCTTTTACAAATCTGTAAAATAAGACAATGTTTTTATTCTTATGTTGTAGCTTGAGACTAAGGGACACCTAATTCATTTTGGAGACAGATTTGCACTTGGAACTTCCTGATTTACAGCTTGATCTTTTTCTCTTGATTCTGACACTATTGATTGTTCAGCTTCTAGAAAGTAGTTTCATTACATTTGAATAATTACTTAATTTTTATGTTTAACATACCAACTTTAAATGAACATTTCTTAATGTTATTGAAATAAATGGATGTTTTAGCCAAACAGTGTTGAATCTTCAGGAATCAAGATGTAGGATATATTCCCTGTTTTCTTCGGAATGTTTATGTAGATAGAACATTTGTATTTAGAAAACGCATATGTCTACTAGATACTTTGACCTGAGTATATTTGTGGTTACTATGTAAGAATCAATAACTATTACTTTTAGGAGATAGAAGCAAAAATGATGCTTGCAATTTTTATTGTACAAGAACATTCATTTGGGGCCATGGAATTATGTTTTTTACATTTGATAAGGTCTTATCCAGTTTTGTGTGTAAATGGAAATATGCCGGTAATTCAATGGTTTCCAATGAAATATTGTGATACAAGCATCAGAAATAAATATAGCTAATATGCATGGGTAGTCCCTTTAGTGCTGATTTTAAAGACAGTGCAGATTGATAGTCTGATGCTATGCATATTTGATACACATGTTACTTAGAAATAAGTTCCAGAAAACATATTTTGCTTATTTTGGCACATATTACATTCTAGTTCCAGCTTGTCCAGAGATATAGATATGATGCAGTGAGAAATGAAAATACATATTTCCTTTATATCAGTTTCATTACATTAGAGGTAATTTGAAAATCTACTAAACCAATAATTCTCAATCTTTAATATTTTCGGTTCATTTTGCCAAATACTTTTGGTCTTAACCATGATAAGACAGAACGATATTTTTTCTATAAATGGACGTGTGAACATTTATAGGCATTATAATTATTATTTGCAGAAAATTTTAAAAACTTAAAGTTTCAATGACTTGCCTTTTGTCCCACATATATTGTTTTCTGGATTCGTGATATGCACTGCATATCACGCATTAGGAACCACTCTGCTAAACAGCTTTAATGTGAAAATAGAATATTAATTTCATTGGGCTTAGGTATTTTATTAATTTATTCAATTTGTATGCCACCTGCCTCCTAGCGATTCTGGAAGAGTATAGTAATCAAGCAATCATACTTCCCAGAAATCTAAGTGAGAATTTTTACATGCCAAGTATCATTGGGTTAGTATCACTGGGAAAGAATTGTATTCCATTTTGCATGCTTGTATCACTGGTTTCAGTTCAATTAAGTATAGAATTGTAATAATGTTAATGTTTCAATGTTGTCTTCTTGTATAATTTTATGAACAAATATAATGGACAGAGAAAGATAATCTGTGTGAGATGGATATAAAATCATGTTACTTAAAGTTATTAAGAAGACTTGCCATTGCCTACTAATTTTCCATCTTCAACATATCAAAAAGTAAGAAACAGATTTGTATGGAATCTGAGATTTTGAGTGAAAGATTTAGCTTTATATAATCTTTTACTAACAGTCCTAAGGAATTCATTAATAAAGAATCACTAATGAATGATTTCACTTATATCAAACAAAATTATCTTTGTATATACTCTGTATTGGACTGTCTTACATATTTTATGTTTTATTTAGCACTTTTTCACCATCAGTGTAATTAAAATTGCATTTTACTTTTTTTTTATAAGAAAAGTTTCTTTTCTTTATTATGGCTTTTAAGAAATATATGAACTTCCTTTTTATTGTTGTAGTACATATGAAGTGTACAAGAATATTTCTTGCCACTATGTGTAAAGCAACCTACAACATATAACACCTAAAAATGCTCATGTGTCTATGCAGCATTTATTATGTACCCTTGTACCCTGACAAGTTTGGGACCTAAAGATGGTTAGCTATTTGCAGAATAAATGAGCAGCAAATAACTACTTATTCAAAGGATTATTTTTTGTTTTTGCAAATTAGGTTTGAAGTGCAGAGTATCATACATTGACCTTTGCTTAAGCACTGCAGGATCATATCTCCAGTCTTTTGAGCTTTTGAGTAGACACCTTCATACATTTTGTTATTTTAGTAGTCTTTAGCCTAATTTTGAAAGCCTTCTGCAAATGACCAAGCTTCTGATATTCTATCATTAAAATAGTTCTGTAGGAATAAAATAAAAGAGAGAAAATGGGGGGGAAATGACATCGCAGAAGGAGAAATAAAAAGTTTAGCCATTAATATGTGTTCAATATTCATTTCACTACAGATTTAAACTTTGTCCAAGCACCAGTGTCCAGCTTCCTCTATCTATTGTACATTTTATTTATGTAAAATATAAATATTTTAATTTCTAGGATTAAATCCCGTATGTTAGCATACTAAAATAGACAATATGTAGGCTATGGTTGAAGAAAAGTAATCAATCTTAAAAGCCATTATTCCTACAAAATAGATTTTTCCAGTTTAATATTAAACTTACCTGTTGAGCATCAAGTTGGAGAAAAATCCTATGGAATTGAAGGAAGTTGTGATAGTATGGGGAGCCTCTTTCAAGCAAGAGTACATTGTGTTTTTCATTATTTTGTAACTTGACATTCTCATTGAAAGTCATATAGAAGTTTTGTACTATACTTCTAATTCCTTAAAGCCAGTAAAATACATTATTTGAATCAATCTGAGTATTGAAGTTTAATTCAAATGTAGGGAACAGTACCTCAGGTCTGGATGGGAACAGTACTTTAGATCTGGATGAGGAGCTCAGTAAATAATCAGTAGGTTAGATATTTGCAAATTAAGAAAATTCAGATAGGATGGAAGTACGATCAGTGAGGGATTGTCTCCCTAGTAAAGAATTATATTGACTTGATATTAATTACCTGATGCTGTGTCGTAGTTAGGGGTGCTATCAATTGTTCAAAATATCTTTTTATCAGGTTTGATTAATATTTATCCATCAAATTGATATAGCCACCCATCTCCATTCTCCGGGCAGTGCACAATAGTGTACTATTTGAGAGATAGCCTAGATAGTTCTGGAAACTTCCACTTAAAGCACTGAGTTATATGTGAAACAGACTTTCAAAGATTGCAAACACTCCATCCAAAATAAATGTTTAGGTTTTAATAGTGGAATCGATTCATCTATTGCTATGTTAGCTGCACTCAATTTTATACCATTTTGAAGTACTGAATTTAATTTTAAGTCACAGATAATGTGGGCCTAGTTTATTTCAAGGATCACTTGATCCACATCTATAAGATTGATGCCAGGTATAGTATTATCTATACTATATCTTTTCACTGATGGCATTCCATTTCATATTTTTACTACTGTCCGGCCTCTACTTTCCATTTGTTTTGATTTTTTAAAAGGCCAATTTTAGAGATTTTTAATAGATTGGTATTTGGTTTTTTAAAATAAGACCAATTTTACTTGACTTAAAATATACACATTTCACTTTGATTTTATACAAATGCAGAAAGGGAGATACACACACTGATGTGGACAAAGAAAAGAAGTACCATTGTTCTTATGCCTGGCAATATTTTTTGTGACATGGTATGGATTGGGTGCAGAGGGAGACTGCAAAAGACAAGAGTTGTAAAGTGGTGATTCCACAAACGGTATCTTGCAAACTTTCTACCCTTCCAAAATGAATAAATAAATAAATTTAAATAAATAAAATAAAGTCAGCACAGATTCTTTATAATGTTTCTTGCTTTGATTGCCTCACTCTTTTTTCTCTAATTTCCTTACATTTGATATATTTGTCATCACCTTGAATTATAAATAATCCACATGCGCAACATTTATAGCATGTTGATCAACATTAACTATCACATACCATAATATTTATAATTCCACAAACAAACTTGTAACAACTTGGAATCAGCTTTAATAAATAAATAATTTAATAAATATGTAATGGAAAAGTGCTGTATAAAGTTATATTTCCTAATTCATTGACTTACAGATGTGGGAAAACAGCTAAGATAATATAGCTTATCTCTCCATATTTTCTTTATAGGCTTCTTCATTTATCAGACTATAAAACAGCACTTGCCTGAAGGATGAAACAAGTAGTAGCTGTTTCCATTGTCAAACTGGTCTAGGGCCTGATTTTTTACATTTCTTTATTGAGAAATATTTTTAGAATAATATATGTTAACTGCTTAAAGTATAGAACTGCCAGAAATATAAGATCATACACATACATGTAATATACTATAATTCTTTTTAATTTTAAATTTACAAATGCTTATACTCACTTAGTCCATGAAAAGTAGGGACAACATTAGCAGTAGCAATAGCAACTACAAATACTTTTATATGTTTTCACAATCACAATAGTTATTCATATCATATAACAGTTGACTGTTAGTACACAGCTCTTTATATTACCTATCCTTTGTGAATTAAAGGCATTTCTTGTACAGGATGCAAACAATATCTCAATGGCAGTTGAATGTTTAATGCAAAAGTAATGGATCAGTTGATACCGTTGAATAGTTGTTCAACTATTTATAAAAGAAAATATATAATTAAAATTTTTGAGTATATAGTTTAAATTTTGAAACTATTTTATTAATCTGTTTCAAAACTATCTCACAGAAATCAAAGCAAACTAAAATAGAGCCTCAAAGTAATATATGTTCAATTTTTGATTCAACTTATTTATTTTAGCATTGGATTGGTGCTTTAATTCTCTGGAATAGTTTTCAGACTACCTGGAAAAAATAGAATTGCTTTCTAATTTGTGTTTACACAATTATTCATAGAGTATATTGTTTTCAAATATGTTTGGTTTGAAACCATAAGTGGACCACTGGATTACAAAGGGATACTAAATGCTAAGTATCAAAGGTTTCAAGTAGTAGGAAAATTTAGACAGTGCATGTGGTCCTTAATTTAGGACCGTTTGTTCAGCGACTGTTCAAAGACAGCCTTGACTTTTGATCCATATCCAAAATTAGTGCTGTAAAAATGCACCCTTGGTCACATGATTAGCAGCATACCTGACTTAAAACTCCAGAAGCACTACAATTTCCCCCACCCCTCCTATATCTCCCCATGTTTTGGACTCTTGCCATTCTTCGTTCTACCTAGTTGTCTTCACCATCCTCCTCCTCAGGCTTAAAATGAGGCATTCTCAGTATGGTTTCTAGGGCAGTCTGGGACTGGGTTTATGCTATTAAAAAGGATGGGTGGGGAGTAGCCAAAATCAATCTTTTTATTTCACAGCATGAAGCCAGCCATAGACCTACCCAGGAGCTCTTTGTAGAGTTCTGTTGGACACAGTTTGACCTAAGGCATGGCTTTACCTTTTATTAATAGCACAAAAGCAAGTAAAAGCAGTGAAGGTGAACTGGAATGGCAGACGGCAAGGTATCAGGGATTTCGGAGTGAAGGATGGTGAGAGCAACTAGAATTAGGCTAAAGCAACTTCAGCTTCACAAGGCATGGCAATCAGACCCAAAGCTTTTTGCCAGTCAGAGCTACAGGGTCGCCCAACAAGCAGAGATGCAAAAGAAGATGGGTAGCTGATGGAAATTGGAGGCAGGCTGTATCTTATTGAGGAATAACTTGGATTAGATTGGGTACTCAGAAAATCAAAATAAGGCCTCTAATGTAACTTATTTAAATATTCTTCCTTCAGCCCAATTTAAAGATATTCCAATAAATCCCACTTTTTGTGCACAAGTGTTTAGGAGAGCTAGTTACAGTGTTTTAGGTATACAATCATTTTTAATCAATGTTTCATATAGGACCAAGAATTTAATCTCATTTCATCTAATAAGCAGACAACACAGAAGCAGATTGAAAAATTTTGTTCTATGCATGGCACATTCAAAGAATAATTCACTGGACAACACTTTTTTCCCCAAAGGTTTTGCTTCTGAAAGACTCCTGGTGATTATGATAAGACTCTTTCAAACTGAATAGAAATATAATTTCAGAATGATTGTTATCACATAGGAAACTTTAAAAATATGAAACTAACTTTTAATGACTACAAGGTATTTAATTGCATCATGTTTCAGATATACTATATGAGGGCTAAAAGTGTTTTGCTGCTGATTTTTGTTTGTACTCAGTGTGTGATGCATCTTGCTGCAGTGTCCAACAATAGTCCTTGATAGATTCTAGTTGCCAAGTTAACATTTTTCCATTGTGGCATTATCTTGGTGAAACCTTTCAGCATACTTGTCACTGACTGGACTTTGAGATTTTCAGGAAAGAAGTCCAAATGTAAATGCAGAAAATGAATCTTCGGTGACATGTTGCACTTCATGGTCCTGTATGCTGTAAGAAGTTTGTCAACCAGCTGGATATAGTTTGATGCCCTGTAGTTGCCAAGAAAATTCTCAATGACATTCTTGAATGTTTTCCAGGTGATTTTCTCTAGCCCCTCTAACAGATCTTCAAACCACTTGTCATTGATGACGTTTCTGATCTGTGGACAAACAAAAAAGCATCAGTTATTCTTAGAAATATCTATCTCCAGAGATAAAAACCTTCACCTTGATCATCACTTTCACAATATTTTTCATTAGTCCTAATTTTATGTGAAGAGAAGGCGAAAATATCTTATAGGACAACAAATGGTTTATGTGCTGTTCCCCCCCCCCCCCCAAATCCTGGAACAAAATTCTTTTATAGTGTCCATTTCTTTTTAAAGTAATGTAACCCTTTTGCACATTACTGTGACATTTGCCTATGTAACAACAATAGTTGGTATATCCAAGCTGCATTCGAAGCAGCAGAGCCACTATGTTAAATCTTCACAGATATTCCCGTTATTCTTGATGTATGCTTCAACTACAGCTCTATTTTTTGTATTTTTGTGTTTTTCTTCCATATGTGCAGCCCAGCCAATATGTACTGAAGGGCATATAATCCCATTGTATAACAGAAAATTTCTGTAAAATGATATGTGATACATTAAATTCTAGGTTATTTTCATGCTTAGGAATAAAACATGTATAAGATACACCCCAAAATGTTCAGGTAGCAAAATCTTTGTTGTCTAATGTTGTAGTAGCAGTATTAAATGCTCTGTTTCCTTTAGTTAGTATTTTATTTCATTTATAAATTGTCACAATCTACATTGGATTGTTTATAAAAAATAAAATAATATTAAAATAAAAACATCAGCACAATAGTAGTAATAATACAAATTCATCATTCCCCCAAATGATCTCCTAAAGTCTTTTTACTAGCTTCTAAGAAGACCATTAGAGAATGTACTAATTTGACTTCCATGGAACATTGTTCCATAATAGAGAAATGTAGCAAAACAACAACAAAAACAATATCCATTGTATGCAAACCTTTGCCCCTTAACTTCTCAGTAATAAGTGAATGTTAACAAACTTCGTGGGAAACTGGAGCAGATGATATTAGAAAATCATCTAAGTCCTTTATAAATTAACACTAAAACTGATTTGCACTCAGAATCAATGGGCAAAAAATTCAAAATCCACAATAAAGGATTACATGGTTACGGTAGCTCTAACCTACCAATATATAGGCTCTTGCACTTTGTGCTAGTTGCAATTTCTAAGTGATCTTCAAAGGTGGTATTGTGAGTATGCTATAGTAGGTTAGTTGTGTACTGATAAATTCTGTTCACAGTTTTTAAGGCTTTTTATTCCAATTAGAACATAGAATAAGACCATAATTGCCACCTACTATTTAGCAGGAGTCCAGGAAGATCATCCTGGTCATGGACCTCTTCCTTCAGGGGACATGCCAGAACATCCCAAGTTACAACTAGAGCTAGCAGGTTGGTTTTCTGAACACATGGCAATTTGGGTGTCACTTGGATTGTCTAGATTTAGGCAGCAATGGAACACCCTTTGATTTACTTACCTCTCTTTTTTGTATCCTTGAACCATAGTGAAAATACTAACCTCAGAATTTGATTATACAAAAAGTGAAAGGCAACTGGACATTATTAAAATAGCAAGATGGTAAGCAATAGCAATAGCAGTGGAACAATTTATAGTAAGCTATAAATGTCCTTATGAAATGAAATGCAATGCTACGAATAATTTAAAACTCTTCTGTATTTGTTAGCATTGGTGTTGAGGTCAGTGAAAACCTGTTTTGTTTTAGAGCCATGCATCTATATTATTTATTTTGTTTTCATTTAATTTTCTACTAAACAATTTTTTTAAAAAAATAAGCACAATTCATTTTGAATGAATTTGTATGTATACTTGAAATAGTGCAAAGTGTTTCGAAGAGGAATTTCCAAAAGCATGTTGGCACAAGTGAAACACCTTACCTTGAAGAGTGAGCAACTCATTCTTGGAAAATGTAGGTGAAAGCTCAGTAGAATAGAATAGTAGAATAGAATAGAATAGAATAGAATAGAATAGAATAGAATAACAGAGTTGGAAGATCCTTGGAGGTCTTCTATTCTAACCCACTGCTTAGGCAAGAAACCCTACAAATGATTATTAGACAAAACCAGACAAATGGTTATCCAACATCATCTTAAAAACATACAGTGTTGGAACATTCCCAACTTCTGGAGGCTGTTCCATTGATTAATTGTTCTAACAGGAAATTTCTCCTTAGTTCTAAATTTCTTCACTCCTTGATTAGTTTCCACCAGTGGTGGAATTCAGACAGCACATGACTTCGGGAGAACCGGTTGTTAAGTTTCTGAACAGTTTGGTGAACTGGTTGTTGGAAGAAATCATTAGGGCATAGAACGATTGTTAAATTATTTGAATCCCACCACTGATTTCCACCCATTGCTTCTTGTTCTACCCTCAGAGCTTTGGAGAATAGCTTGACTTTCTCTTCTTTGTGGTAGCCTGAGATATTGGAATACTGCTATCATGTCTCCCCTAGTCCTTCTTTTCATTAAAATAGACATACCCAGGTCCTGCAACTATTTTTCATATGTTTTAGCCTCCACTCCAGTAGATTTATTGTCTGCATATGAGAAATGCTTGACTTTCATTAGCATGCTTTACGAAGCAATTTGTTTTGAGTGTTCTGCACAGCCCAATTCCCCCCCCCAAAAAAAATTACACACACACACACACACACACACAATAACTTTTAATGAACACTTTTTTATTTTGCATACCTTATGTAGTACATACTCTATTTACAGCTTAGCCTTAGCATACCCTTTTTAGATTTAACTTTTCTCTAAAATTCTTATGCTTTTTAAATGCATTTCTGTTTAATGATACTGATTTAACCTTCTAAGTTACAGTAAGAATAGTGACTAGTAATAATGGTGACTGCCCTAGGAGCAGAAGAAATTAGAAATTTAGAAATTAGAAATTTCTTCTCTGCAGAAATTATTGACTCTATCCTTTGTACTTATTTAACTGTTTGGTTTCGTACAGCAGCCAAACAGGACAGATTCAGATTCCAAACAATTGCGCCAGGCTTATTTTCTGTAGATGACCTATATATTGCATGGGTCAGAATTAGGGATGAGAAAATACCTATAGACCCTTAACATCCTGGACACAACCTGTTTCAACTCTTTTCCTCGGGATGCCACTATAGCTTTTTTTCCAAAGAATAGCATTTAGAGATTTTTTAAAATATGTGTATCATCCAAATATATGCATATGAATATATGTATATGCAAACTGTATACTGCCTATGTAAATCTTATTTATACTTGCATTTTAGTCCTTTTATGGTTTATCCTATTCCAAGGATAGTTTTTTTTCCTCTGCTTATTATATTGTTGGAATAAAAAAGGAACTGAGTATCTTCATCCACAATACAAGCTGTTAATGTGGTTGAAATTACAATATTTTAACAGTTATTAAATACATTTTCAGAAGAGGAGGAACATACTGAGGTGAATCAAGAATTCTGCAAATGAAACACAGGAGAACAGTGTAGAAATGTATGTTAAATCCACAGTAATCCATGACACTGAAGTACATCTGAGTTATAATCCCATGAAAGCCCATGCTTCCAAATGGGTAAGAATGATAGCTATGGAGCCTTTTGCTGTTTGGAAATATCCAGGCTTATACTCGGTGGGCTCCTGCCGGCTCACACTGGTTCGGGAGAACTGTATGTTAATTTTCTGAGCTGTAAGGTTATTGGAAGAAATCTTTTCCCACTTTACAGGTCTATCCTGCAAGGAACGCAGGAAGGGAAGATTCTAGTGTGCCTGTATTTCTAGCCTAATCCTTATCTTAATTGCCTCTTAACAGCTTTAATAGTTCTTTGCATTAGCCCAGACTTTCTGTCTGGAGCTGAGCTTCTTTGGAGTCCTCTTCCCCACTTTTATTCCTGTGCCTTGAACAGAAGGGCTGGCATAACCATAGAAGAAATGGCTGAGAGGCAGGATGCAAGCTTGGTATTTTGTCTGATTTTTTTACTGCCTTTCTGAGGGCATGTGATTTTTCCTTAAATTTGGATGATTACCTTAGGATATCTTGTGAGGTGAGTGAGACCAGCTGGTATATTTAAGTGGTGCAAGTGGATCTAATGATTGCTTCTCTTGGGTGCTTTGCTGTTCACTGAGCACAGAGGTCTCTTGTCAATGGGGATTCTTCAGTCATTCAGTTCATGGTTGTCCCAAAGATGCTTTTTTCAAGAGGCAATTCGACTTCCTTGGTTTCCAGAAAGTCCATTTGCCTCTTGAAAAAACACCTTTGGACAGGAGTCTCTTGCATTGCTTTAAACTGGCCAAACTAAATGATTGCTGACTGATAAGGATCTTCCTTCTAATTTGTTATAGTTTTCTCCTCTGATAATATGTCATAGTAACATTGCACCAATAGTAGAAAGTTAGCACCCAGCAGTGGTGAGTTTCAAATTTGTAGATGTGGCCTGCTTTGTAGATGTGGCCTGCTTTGTGGGAGTGGCTCTGTAGATGTGGCCTGCTTTGTGGGAGTGGCTTGTCGACCATGTGATGGGGTGGGAGTGGCTTGCCAGCCATGTGACCGAGTGGGAGTGGCTTGGCAGTCATGTGACTGGGTGGGCGTAAAATGTGGTGAAACTCACTTAACAACGCTCTTGTTTAGGAACCAAAATGTTGGCTCAGAAATTCTGGCATTTGAAGCACGCAAGTCTTAAAGCTGTCAAGTTACAAGACCCTTGCACCCCTAACCCTTTAGGAAAAAAAAAACCCAGGGGTGTTCAAACTTGGCAGTTTTAAGACTTGTGGACTTCAACTCCCAGAATTCCTCCTCCAGTCATGTTGGCTCAGGAACTCTGGCATTGAAGTGTGCAAGTCTTAAAGCTGTCAAGTTACAAGACCCTTGCACCTCCAACTCTTTAGGAAAAAAAAAACAGGGCATTCAAACTTGACAGCTTTAGGACTTTAAGGTTTAGATAGGACTCTTAGAGGTGGGCAGGGCAATTGGTGAGCCAGCCAATTAGTGAGCGGCGTGCAGGGCAAGCGTGTTGCAGACGGGCGGGAAGAGGGAGCTGGAACCGGTTCTAAACGGCACAGTAGATTTGTGGAACCTCTTCTATAGAAGAGATTAGAACTGGCAGGAACCTACTCCTGGCACCCACACTCTCCTAGACAAATGAAATATTTTGAGAAATATTAAAAAGAAAATATATTAGCCTGGATGAGAAATGGAGAAACATGTTTTCTTAAAGGGAAAAAGCAGCCCAATCTTCCTTAATAGCCCACGTAAGATGTCAGCACTTAAGAGATAAAGAGATAGATAGCTATATTCATAGACAAAAATTCCCCGCAGCAAGGTCTGAACAAAGGCAGAATGAGATTAATCCTCATTCAAGATGTCAATTTGTTAATTTGTCTCTTTTATTTTGGCATTTTGTAGCCCACCCACTTTCTGGAGAGCTTAAATGACCTCTCTGCTAAAGGGTTTCACTTG
The DNA here is from genome assembly GCF_964273705.1 of Natrix helvetica. NCBI lineage: Eukaryota > Metazoa > Chordata > Lepidosauria > Squamata > Natricidae > Natrix > Natrix helvetica. The sequence goes on from NC_138554.1 coordinate 95,699,046, forward strand.
ATGAGCAATAGTAACTTGGCTGCTGATAGTTATCCTTGTATTTTAACTATTTTAATTCCTCAATGGCAACCTTCCTGATTTGTAACTCTGGGTTGCAGGTATTACTGAGGAAAAGGAAAGTAGTCAGATAGAATGGATTAGGTTTCCATGACAGCTATTGATCTTTAGTGTGTATTCCCCCATTTCTAATCTAATGACTGGTATTTAGGGCAGCTTTTTGCAAACTAGCTTTTGGTATTTTTCTACAGGTAATCTTTACAACAGTTCATTTAGTGACCATTCAAAGTTACAATGGCACTGAAAAAAGTGAGTTATGACTGTTTTTCACACTTACGACATTTTTCACAATGATGACTGTTCCAGTATCCCCACAATCATGAGAGGGCGGATAAAGTGACCCTTGACGTAAGTGACATTGATTTGGCCACAACCACCCAGTCATATGACCACCCTGGCACGCCCACTCAGCCACAACCACCCAGCCAGACATTAGGACAGAGAAACCGTTATTAAAAAATTTTCAGCCCACCGCTGCATATACATAAACTGTTGTTTGCTTCTTCCCATATGGAATGGATAGAAACCTCCACTTTTTCCCTAGAGAATTGCACCTTTGTTTACTAGTGGAAGTATTTAAATAGTTACTATAAAAGTTTTATAGTAACTGTGTAATGTGATTCTTTCTCAATGTGACTTCAACAAGACTATATCCTTCCTAAAATAAATACTATGTAATTACTTTTTAAAGGTTTTGGCAGTTTAAACATTTCAACTGACAAACAGTTTGAACATCAAACAATCTAGAATTGACAAAACAATTTAAATATGATTACATTGAATCCTGGTTTAGAATTATATTGCAGTATCTTGCATAAACTTACTTAAATTTTAGATAACGTATTTGTGGTTTATGTAGAGCTTGATAGCTTACAAAATAGGGGCATGTATATACAACTTTGTGTTCTAAAGATGTCATTGATTATGATAGGAAAAAACACAGAATCCTTGGGGCAATAATTCAGATTCTAGAAATTTAGTACAAACAATGTTTGTTTGTTGGTTTGTATGTGTGTGCAAACATGCATGTGTGCTATTCCTAAAAGTTATTAAATCTGAATGCATTAATTGGTATTTTGTTTAATTCATATGTTCCATATTCCATTTGATAATTTGAAAATGTTATAGTTCTGCTGACCTGGAAGATTTTTTTGTATCTCTTGACTACTATTGAATGTTAGGGTTGGTTATCAAGCTATAATAATCTTTTTTTTTTACCTAGTAAAAGTTGGAATCTTTAACCAAATATTGGGAATGTTAATGTTATAACCATCTATTTTAATTAGAAATCAGTGCTAATATATTAAGAAATAAGTGGTTGAAAAACATATGGCATTAAAAATAAATAATGATACTAATTTAATGTTGAAAAAGTCATATATAAAAATATAGATGTGATCAAGTTAGGGCTGGTTATTTAGCACAATTTTGCTAAACAGATATTACATATAGAAGGCTTGAGGTTTTACTGCTTCTTAATATTGTGTCTAAGTATCTCAAATTTATAAAAGCTCTTGGTTATAAGCCCTCACTATAAAGGGCTTAAGAGAGTTCACAGGCTCAACAATTGTCCATTCTTTTGGAAAGTAACTGATTGTCACCATATTGTCTAGAATTGGAGATCATACTAAAGCAAGATCTTTTTTAGTACATGTAATGTAATACAATGCAATACAGTACAATGCAATGCAATAATGAAAATTTGGATATTCTTAAGATATAAGAGCAATATATAAAGCTAAGTTTAAATTATAAAACCAATAAAGTACTGAGATTATTTGTGTAAGAGATGTTAAGGATATTGGGCTATAAAGCAACTGGATGCCCTCCAGATGTACTAAATCATATCACCAAATAATATCCAGTCTACAACCCTTGAGTTTGGGAAGCGAAGAAAGTTATATTCCATACACTCACAAGTTCGCTTGTTGGGAATTTCTGCTATAAAGCATTGATGGACAAATCACTTGTAACATTTTTTAAATTTACCTACAGATTGTATAGTTCCCATTCTCTTGATTTTTTTTTTTTATAGATAGAGACCTTTACAGAAAGAAGTTTAAAACTGAAGTTACTATTAAAATATTCTTATTTCCTCACCACTTTTATATTTTAAAAAAGCATTACAGCTATGAAAACTAGACATCTGTTCATTTTATGTAAAATAAGAAGAAACAATTTCAGGTATAATAATAAACCCTTAATAGATATTCCCATTACAGATACAATAGCAGTAGCATTTAGACTTACCAGTATATACCACCCGATAGTACTTTACAGCACTCTCTGAGCAATTTACAATGTCAGCATATTGCTCCCAACAATCTGGGTCCTTATTTTACTGATTTCAGAAAGATAGAAGGTTGTCAACCTTTAGCCTGTCAGGATCAACCAGATTGTGGGCACAATTAGTCTGCAATACTGCATTCTAACTACTACACCACTAGGGATACAATTAGTATACTGTATGTTCTTATACACGTGTAGCATTCTGTTTATTATTATACACAAATGTAAAACCCATTCAGATTTTAGTTGTTAATACGTGTCTCTTCTTTTAGTCTTAAAGGGATGCTTCAATTTTATTTTAAGAATAACAATCCCACCAGTCTCTTAATTTTCAGAAAGTTATTACATGCCTAGTTTTCCTTAGATTTCCTTTATCTAAAAGATATGATTCCAGCCACAGTTATAGTGTAATATTTTTAAAATATTACATATTTTAAAAGATTTGAATTCCATCTATTCTCCAAGGAGTTAAAGGACTCATTACTGATATATTTAACCACTAAAACATTTTGCTTTATTATGACACCTATGTCAAACTCAAAACATAAGCACAAAATACAATGCCCCTCAATCATAAATATTTAACATACTAAAAATAGCAATTAATTTAAAACAGTATATAACATTGCACATCAAAATTCTTCCAAAAAGTAAGATATTTATTAAATGAATATGCTTCCTACTCCCAATATTTGCCCAAATGCTTTGCTTTTAATAAAAGAATGTAATAGGCTAAAGATTGAATTCAACATTGGAATTTAATTTCACTTTTCTTTGCATAATGTTTTGATATGTAAATGTTCAGGGCAAAATATGTTTTCTGTATTTCCAACTGCATCTCTGTAATTTAAAAACTGCATTGTTTCTATTATGTTGCTCAGAATTTTTTGTGTTCCTTAGATAATATTTTAGATTCCTTCTTACAGTGTACAAAACTTTTTTTGCTAAAATTAAATACTCCTTTGGAACTAATATTTGGCAGTATATGGCATGGGAATCAACAGAAAGCTTGAAAATCTAAACATGTGACTTAATAGTAGTGATAAATTGTAGCAAAAGGCTGTCAAATTGCAACTATGTGCCTTTTTAAATAACAATATTTTAAATATCTTTTTATAAAAATAACTTCAGTTTAGTAGAAATACGGTAGCTGATTGGGGACCCCAATCAGAATCTGTATACTATATTTGCTTCTTTCCATCTTGCTTCTTAAAAATTAACTTCTTTATTAAGTTGTTTCTAATTTTTACTGAACATAAATACTGACATTGAGTATTCAGAAGATACTTGACCAAAGTTAGAGCAATCATCTTGAGATGAATCAGAGAGTCAGAAACAAAGACAAAATGTAATAACAACAAGAAAAGTAGCTATATTTCTGGGCTAATTGGTAGTGTGTTGGAAACAACTTGCACGTTTACTTCAACCAGCAAGGCTTAAGCAACTGTTATGCTGACTAAGTTTTATGCATTTTTTACATTTTATATTTTCTGTAAAAGTAAATTTGTTTGTTTGTTTAAATTTGCTGTCCCATCCCAATTCTCTCTTCATTGCTGAACAAACTGTTTTTTTTTTACTGGGGTCATTTATACTTTGCTGTACTTGTTTCCACTATCCTTTCTGTCATTACAGAAAATCACATTTTCCCTGAGATTTGTCCGACTGTTGATTCTTTTTTAATCCAAATACTATTTTTCATAATATTTATACATTCCATCTTATAATATTAAAGTTCAGCCAAATAGTATAGTAGCTAACTTGTTTAACTGGCACCAGGGAGACTTAAAAAATTCAGTTCGATTCTCAGTCATGGAAGTTCAATGGATGTCATACTCTCTTAGCCTAAGCTACTTAATAGGATTGTTGTGGAGAACAAATCAGAGGAGGGAATTCTCTATATGCCATATTTTTAAAAAGAGGTGGAGCACATATTTTCTCCTTCAGGAAAATTGTTTTGTTCAGTAATATTTTTGATTTGGGGGGGGGGAGTTGCCATGACAACAGATGGCAGAAACACTTATCTGGTATAAATGCACACATAATGAAAGTTAAGATATTGTTCCTACTATTATATTTTTAAAGAATATTGTATAAAGTTATTTTCAATCTTATTTTGGATGGAGTTCCAGTATCTTCTCCTGAATCCTAAATCAATTACATTATTTGATAACTATATACCATATTGCAGCTATTATATGATAATTGTCCCTGAGATCAAATGCAATACTAGGAACTAGCCTTCCTTCCTTCCTTCCTTCCTTCCTTCCTTCCTTCCTTCCTTCCTTCCTTCCTTCCTTCTGGTTTTCAATATATGTACAGCTTGGCTATGCAACATTGATTGCTTTGAATTTCTACATTGTTTATTCAAGTTTAAGCATGGATAGTATACTAATAAGTCATAATTATTTGTTAAATATATGTTGTGCATCAATATTTTTTAACATTAGCAATAGTGTCAAATTTTGTGTACATCAGTTTGTGTCCATTTAAATACTTGACAAATTTATTCATACATCTGGCTATTGTATTCAAACTGCCAATTAGATTTGCAAAAAGAAAAAGAAAAAAATGGAGGAATTATGACTCAAGTCTGCATAAATCTGTTGGGAATAGCAGTCACAATTTAATCTTTGAGATTTCATGATTGACTACTACTTTTTTAAGGCTTGTCTTTAATTTCACAAAGCTCAAGAGCTATTGTATTTCATAGATAGATGATAGATAGATGATAGATAGATAGATAGATAGATAGATAGATAGATGATATAGATATAGATAGATAGATAGATAGATAGATAGATAGATAGATGATAGATAGATAGATATATGATGGATATATATATAGATATAGATATATATTCTTCCCTTAACATGCTAATTTGAACTGTAATTCTGTCAATAAGTGACAGGGTTTAAGTTGAAAAACCTTGTCACTGTGAACTTAGTGATGGCAGTTGTAGTTGCTATTGTCAATGTGATCACAGCTTATGACTTCTTGCTGGCTTCTTCTGTGACTTTGCTTTTAGAAAAAGAGGGAAGGTCACAAACCATAATAACATGACCCTGGGACACCTGGGAATACTACAATAGTCATAAAAACAAGGATCCCTCATAACTACCATTTGTTTTATCACTTGTAAATTTGAATGGCCATTGAATAAAAGGTTGTTGAAGTTTCTGATGCTTCTCATAATGTTTGAAATTGCCATTAATAATTTTCAAAAAAAAAAATGAGAGTCTAGCTACCTATTACAGCTGAATGAGAAGTCTAAACGGTGTCACTGTGACCTGTTAAATAAATTCTGGAATAAAATATTCTGGCTTGATATTATAAATGAATCTGGCCATTGTTTTCAGTTTGGATAGAAAGGAAGCTATAATTAATTATGGTTTCCTGATCTGTTTCCTATTCCAATGAAAGAAAATAAATGTCAATGTGAATATATATGAAGCTAGATCACAGTTCACCTTATAAAATAGAGATTGGAATAACAATTGTAATTCTGGTAGCTCTTTAATATAGTGTGTATTATTTGTATCATTAACAGCATTGCCATGAGCCTTATTTTAGTGAATTAAAATATACAGGCATTAAAAGCTATTCAGAGTTCCTTTTTGTAAATGGGAGAGAAAAGGAACTAGAAGTTTGACAGGTTATTCAGCAACTGTGACTTCAACTGAGAATTATAAAATTAGATGCTCCTTTACACTGATAAGATATTAATATGATATATTTCAAATGTTACTGTTAACATAACATTTTGAAATCTTACCATAAGGAATAATGGGTAGCAATCTTTATATTTTATTCAGAATGTAACATATTTTAATGGTATGTAGGAAAGACCTGGCCAATTTGCAGAAAGCCATGCTATAACTAATGCAACAGCTGGGGCACAACAAAAAGTAGCTCAGACAAATGATCCTGAATTTCCATGGGACCTTGCCCCATGGAGTGAAGTTCAGAGTGAACCAGGATAAACTCAAGATGATCACCATTCAGTGTGAAATGTATATGGGAGGCAGGTCAGAGGACTTTCTACTGATCACATCAAAGTGTGAAGGAAACAGCAGCTAAGTGGACAATACCATTCATTGAGGAGAACAGTCTGATGCTGGACAACTATTAGGACTTCATAAACTCAAATGATGTCTTGAGTATCCCATATATAGAATCGCTGCTAGTTGAGTGATCCGTAAGTTCAAACAGAATGTCATATATTTCAGACTTTAAATTATTTGCCTGCAATGTAGGATAGAAAGATTTAGTCTTTATGGGTGATTCTTGATGTATTGGACTGAAATGTTGGTCATAAATCATTGCAGTCATAAGTGAGGCACCACACGGTCAGATATGATTTTACAACCAATTTTTACAACAGTTGTTAATTGAGTCATCACAGTCATTAAGCAAACGCCATGGTAAAATGTGCAACATTTTATCCAATGGGTAGTTTTTGCCAGCAAACAGCAGATATGTCACAAAATGGGATTATGCTGCAGTTGACCATAAATGCAATCCAATTGTTAAGCTCCTGAAATGTGTTCATGTGACCATAACCACATAGTCATAACTTCAAGAATGGATTGTAAGTAATTTTTCCAAGTATGTTGTAACTTTGAATGGTCATTAAGAAACCAATTGAAAGCTACCTATATTGATCAATTCAGAGAATAGCTGTCTGAGGAGCTAAGAGAGGCAAGGCACTCAAAATATTCTGCAGGAGCTATATCAATGTTTTGTAATAATAGACATGTAACTGGAAGAGTTAAGGAAGGAAAAAATGGTAAGGGAGAAATCACTTAAAGCCTGTGTTCCTCCAAGGCTTCCTCAACATTCAATCTGGGAGAATTCCTGCAATCCACATCCCTCTTTAGAGAAGCAAAGAAGAGAGTATCAAAGCTATGTATTTATTGTAGAGCCCAATGCTGTTTGGTAAAAGCACTAGCATTAGCCAGTAAGTGCTCAGCTTACTTCAAAGTAGCACACTGACGAAACTTTACTGATCCATTTCTAAGAAGTTCTGAAGAAGAGCAGGGGTGTTCACCATTTAAGGACAGCTTAAGGACAATTGTTGACAGCAGGCAAGCATATTTAATCACTCCTGTTATTGTTACTTTAGATTCCAGGCAGATGGTGGGACTTTCTTCTCTTGTAGACTTGAGGACAACCAGTAATTTCATAGGTATAGAAATAATACAAAAGCGAAAGCTCTAGAAAATTTAAGCTCTAGAAAACCCAATGTTACTCAGAATGATTGACAGACAGCCACTAAGAGCAGGGCTGACTGCAGCTGAATCAGAAAAAGTACAATCATGTTCACATTCCGCCTCTGGTGATGTGAAAGATATGCGATACTTTCTGGCTTTCGTTAATTTTTATAGGAAATTCTTTCCTAATTTTGCTGACCATCTAAAACTGCCAGCTCATAAGAAAGGATCAGCAATTGTCATGATTAATCCAAGAACAAACAGCATTTCAAGGATTAAAACACCTCTTTGTTTCTGACCCTGACCTGTGCTGTCCCTTTGTGGCACACACAGATGCTTTCAATATGGTGATAGGGTTGCTCTAGCACAGAAGAGAAGGACCATATTTACCATTGTATTGAGCACAGTGGTTAGAATGCAGCATTGCAGGCTAATTCTGCCCAATAATGTAATTGAGTTTAATCCTGACGGGTACAAAGTTGACTTCTATCTTTCGGAGATCAGTTTGTAGGGGGCAATTTGTTGACTCTGTAAACTGCTAAGAGTGCGCTGAAGTGGTATTTAAGTCTAAGTGCTACTGCTATTGTTATTGTTATTGCTGTTGTGGGCCTTTTACTCCAGAATGCTCCTCCCAGCTGAAAGGAACTTTGATATTTTCAGTAAAGAGTTGTTGGTAGTAAAAAAAGATGTTATTCAGTGATGGAGATGCCTGATGGAAGGAGCAATCCATTCTCTACAAGTTCATACAGACCATAAGAATGTAGAGGTTCTGCAAATATTCAATCTTCCACCCCTAATCAAATTGCTTTGATTTTTACAAACCTTCCAGGCTTCCAAAACAATTTTTCAGATAATGTCTCACCTAAGACAATTCAATGTATACTCTTTCCCTCCCTCCCCTCCCCCCTCTCTCACACTCACATCATAATAATTTTGAGATAGTGTCTTATCTAAGACAACACAATGTATGCTCTCCCTCCCTCTTTCTCCCTCATCCCTCCCTCCCTCCCCCCCTCTCTCTCCATAATAATACTCCAACTATGCAGTTCAGAATATGAGGGCCAGAAGCAAAAAGATTCCTGGAGTAACAATTATTGTGTAATTTGGGGAGTTACCAGCAGAAGAGGGGAATGACACAGCAACATTTTGTTCTCATAGTCCAAACTCAGTTTCCACTATGAATTCAGGACTGAGACAATGAGTCTGAAGGGGAGAATGGTGTAATGGAATCTGGGGAAAAGTCTAGGGGAATGGGCCAACAAATGATGCCTAGGGATTGATAGATAAGCATAGTTCACAGCTGTATAATGGACAAGGCAAAACATTCTGAAGATACCTTCCCTAGTTTCTCAGATGTAAGAGATACAGGAGAACTGTATTTTCAAATTGAAATATTCTGTTAATGTAACTTTATAATAAAATTGAAGTAGCTCATCTGGTTGTGCTTTGAATCTGGTCTATTTGGTAAAGTTAGCAGGTATTGTTTACTTTGTCTCTTTAAAACGCATTCATAAAAGAATAAGATTAATGCATAAATAAATCCCTATCTGAAAACAAAGACATGGGTTTTATAATAAGTAGATTCTTATTTGTGTGCAAGCTTGTAGCGTGACAAAAGAACATAATGTGTATTTTTTTAAAACTATCTACCAAGTAATGGAAACTTTCTGGGTAAGGCAGGATATAGTACAAACTGAAATAATAAAATCCATTTCAAATAATTTTTCCAGATTAAGAAAAATACCTAAGCTGGTTCATTTACATTTATAATCCATTTACTATATTTTTGTTCATATTTTGAAAAAGATTTTAACCACTAGAAATGCAGTACAATATACAGATGGAACATAAGAGAAACTCTACAAGAAGTTGTGTCTGTAAAAGGAATGTTGCATCTTGCATACTCCATCTTATCCTGTATAAATATATATTTTTTGCCTGTTTTTATAGATTTTGAGGTGAGGAAGACTTTGTTAAAAGAATTGTTTTTTCCCGAGCAGTCGCAATTTCAATCTTGCTTTACCTGTAATATGAAAGCAGATGGTCTGCATCTCTTTTGAATATTTATAACTATCAAAAACAATCTCTTGTTATTCACCCTTAGGCTTATGAGATGTCAGAACTGTTCTAGTAGGGAAAAATTGTCTTGGGTGTTTACTAAAAGAGGATTATATTAAGCTGAAATGACTATACATTTTCTAGTTTAATATTTGTTCATCAGCTGTTTAATCATATTTAGATAATTGTGTAAATAAGTTCTTGTAACTCTTGCCCCATCTACTGATCTAGCTTGAATGCTTTCAATATGCAAAGACAAATGTCTATTTATTTTCCTTCTTTAAAAACATTAAAAAGACCTGTTAAAGTTTTGTACATGATACTTTGAATTATCTTGAACATATGAGGGATATAGCCTAATATCTTTTGTTCATTAGGTTATTTCATAGAACATCTGTTTTTGAGATTTCCTGTTATATTATTTGGCACACTTTCATAAGCAGTGAAATGTCTATTTTAATCCATGAAGTTGTTCATAATTTTTATCAAAGATATGTATGACTAAAGCTTAAGATATTGTTAAAGAGGATAGAGGATATTTGGTTACAATGGAGGATAAATGGATTTTTGACCTGAAGCTGAGCAATCACAGATAATAGATTTTGTAGTGGCTGGTTGAGTTGGCAGTAAAGCATGAACAGTTTTAGTTTAGATAATTGAACTGACCTGATTAATGTTGCTCTTTTTTGTTTCTCAAAAATACAACAATGCACTTTCAAACACAGCCATTTATGATCAGATAATCTATATTCAGGTTATTATGAACCTATTCTGAGTGCAACCTAAAATGTTGCATTCATTGCTGAAGAATGAATTAAATATAAAAAGAAGTTAACTAAATAAAGTAAACAAATATAAGTAGGTTGCTGAGAATATATTTTCTTTAGGTTAGAAAATGTATGCAAAATTACTTGGTTGCCACTGTTCTCGTTATATGCAATAATATAACTCCAGATATTGAATAAATTTTTGCCCAGATGAACCAAAAATGAACTTTAAAAAAAATCAATCCCTAATGCCATACAGTTATGGAAGAGATAATTATAAATAATGCATTTGGCTGCAAAAGAAAGCTGAGATTGTGGCAGATGGTATCATACCAGTGTAGTAAGGCTTTTGCAAAGGTGGCACCATTTCAGATCAAATCTTCATCAGACAATCACAAAAAAGAACTACAGCTACTGGGTGTGTATACCTGTGGGTTCTTTTAGATGGTGAGTCACATGAACTCAAGTAAACTTACAATAAATGGAGACAGGATTCTGTGGGTTTTTAAAATATCTTTCTGAGTTATGTGTCAAGAAAGAGCAAAAGCTGTTATCAAATCATAGATACATCTACTTTTGACACCATACCATATTATAATTATTTTCTTAGGTTTACGGATTTTTACAAACTAAATCTATAGCAAAATACAAAAACAACTGAAAATGTCTAAGCTTTTGTAAAACTGACTATCTTCAAATTAATCTATATTTTGAAACTCAAGATAATATAGCAAACATTTTTCTTTCTAAAATCAAGCTGTAAAAATCACTAAAGATGGAGGGTTTTAAGGATTAATCAGTGATAATTTTAGAAGATTATGCATATATGAAACAGTATGAACATAATAATACCCTTGTAAGGATCGTCTAATGGTACTCTTGTATTTATATTAAGATCATAGATAGCACATGACTGATGACAATGTGATGCTTAATAGTTTTGAAAGTATTGCAGAATCTCATTCCCTTGATACCCTAATCTAGGGTCTTCAAGTTTGGACTTCTAAAATAATTTATCTTGGACTACTACTTCACCATAAATAATTTTCATATTTTGTTGTCGCATTATCCTTCATTTTAATAACTTCATAAAGACATATGGCAATGCAAACAATTTAAATTTTGGCTCAGACACCCCTGATTATTGCAACGTTTATGATTGGAATGCCTTTTCACTTAAAACTGAAGAGACAGAAGAACAGGTTCATGCATTCTATTACCACTGCTACTGTTATTAAAGTGCACACAATCCAGTGTTGAAGTTTCAGGTCAAAAGTAATATAAAACGAGTAGCTGAATTGCTTCCTTTTTCTTAGTAGTAGATGATTGATTAATTCCGATTAATGTAAATGTTTTAGTGTACATTTTTCTTGGCTATATGAAGCAATGTACATATGTACGTATGTGCCGTATAAGTTCAGAATACACTAGTGAGAAAGGAGGAGCATATGGTGTATTTTTTGCTCCTGGAAATATATTTTTAGAAGTATTTCTAGAGATGATCTAGATATGCACTGAAAATAGTGAAATGCATTTTTAAAAATTATTTCAGTACAATTAAGGCAAGTTGTTCATTCATTGTGACTTTTTTGAATGAACGACTTTCATGAAGACCAATATATGAACAATGCTGTATGATCTCCCATTTTGAAATATTTTGTTAGTCCCCTTGGTTTCATATTATATTATTCTTTCAGATATAAATTTTAACTATACCAAAACATAAACTTTACATAATTTGTAATATTTTTGCATAGTTGTTAATATTTTTGTTTTTCTTACATCTGTATATATATTTTTGGGAACAAAATGTGATATTAAAATAATATTTAAATATAATGTAATGGCTGCTGAATATTATAAGATTTGCCAATATAAATGTGTTAAATCGTAACAAAATAAAATTGTATATTGTCTTGTAACTGGGAATGTTATTAATCAAATAATTAAAATGTCTTCTATTAAACATTATAATAATATAATTGCTCTTTCTCTTCTTTTTTAGAGTATGATATCTTCCATTGTGAACAGCACTTACTATGCAAATGTCTCAGCAGCAAAATGTCAGGAATTTGGGAGATGGTATAAACATTTCAAGAAGGCAAAAGATATGATGGGTAAGCAAAGTGATCAAAGTTCAAGTGGCATTGTCTACATGCTTATGATTTAATACATTTTAAGCTTTGTTTGGACAGTATAAATGGACTGATCTTTTATAGATCTGATAATGATGTTTGATACAGCAAATATTTGATAACATTTTACAAAATATAATGAGTAAAAAAAAAGAAAGAAGAAAGAAGGGAAGGAAAGAAATAAAGAAAAAACAAAAGAAGGAAGGAGGGTGGAGAGGGGGGGGAAAGAAAGAAAGAAAGAAAGAAAGAAAGAAAGAAAGAAAGAAAGAAAGAAAGAAAGAAAGAAAGAAAGAATGCACAGATATTTAGTTTTCAAAATCAGCCATAATTATAATCAGGTCACTAATATGGCCTATCCTTTCCATAGGTTGGAAAAGGTATTTAACTTATTTTGCCTATTGAATATAGCCCATGGCTCTTACATGACATTTCATAGTAATAGCAGTGTGTAATATTTACAATAGTTATTGAAAATATTTTCAAAAGTATTTCATCTATAACAAGTGTTAGAATATATCCTATGCCAGTATTCTATTACTTCCTTATTTGTTACATGTCTATCTCAGACAGCAAAGGATATAGCATTGGCAATAAGGCAGTCATGTAAGACTTTTCTGCTGATCTTTGTATAAAATTCCATGTCATTACAGTTCTTTAAACAACTGTCTGTACATGGGAATGCATATAATCTGAATTAGATAAAGCATTGATTTACATATCTCTTATTTATTTCAATGAATGTACTAGAAAAATAACAAAATTTACATTGAGTCCATCTTCACATTCAAATTTTAGAAACTTTGTTTTTCAAACTTTACACACACACACACACACACGCACGCACGCACACAGTAAATAAATAGAAGTGTAATTAATAATACAACTTATAGAAGATATACTAGCCTATATTTGAAACTTATGATAGAAATGTTGCACACAATTGTTAGTTGCACATAATATTTGGTTTCTCTGAATTGAGATATAAAACCATGAGACTTATTTAATTCCATTGATGGAATTATATTATATTAATTATATTATATTATATTATATTATATTATATTATATTATATTATATTATATTATATTATTATATTATATTATATTATATTATATTATATTATATTATATTATATTATATTATATTATATTATATTATATTATATTATATTATATTATGAAATATTAATGCAGATTATTAATATTAATAGCCAACAATATTTTAATTCTTGACAAGGCAGGAAAACTTATATGACTTACTAATTCCAATCTCTTTAGTAAGGCCTGGGTAGTAACTTAGCAAAATTGGTATCTTTTATTATACGATTTTAACATTTGAAAATTTAGGCAGCATTTTCACCAGAGAAATTCAACAGGTACAGAAGGTAACAAATTACAGAAAAGAAAAGCTACTGGCCTAAGAAGGAAAATGGAACAGACTGCAGGTGAAGTTGTGCATGTTCATATTTGAAGACGGAGAAATAAAGTAATGGTTTGCCTGTATGAAAATATAATCTTTCCGCATGTGTGTTGTAGCAAAAGAGCAACACTGTATACTACTGTGTAGGAAGTGTCTACCAAGGCACTTCCAGGTTGAAAGGATTAGCTGGTGACATCACTCTTGCCTAGGGTATACCCAAGGGGGCTCTTGTCATATTCCTATGATTTTCACACTGAAGTGGTACTATTTATCTACCTGCATTTACATGCTTTCAAACTGCTAGATGAGCAGGAACTTGGACAAATTAATGGCAATTCATTACACCATATCCTTTGCACTTTCGGTTTAGAACTTTTGAGTTGTTAAATTCTCAATGGTCTTCTGACTCAGTATCCTAACCACTGGAACCCCTAGAGCAATACTGTATAATGCAGACAGACAAATAGACATATGGTACTCCTTTAAGAAACTTTTTGTTTGTTTATTTTTGTGGAGACCATTTTGAATGATAAGCTGAAAAATGCAACATTAGAAATCTTTTTAGAATTCCAAGTGACTGCATCAATTCTCCTGCCTTTCTTCACCATATCTGGGGCTATGAATAAATATCTGCAAACTAAAACAGTAAATGGCCAAATTTGAAGCATTAAACAATCAGAACATTGGGCACTATCTAATAAAATGAAATTCAATGATGAAAAGAGTAAGGTTCTACATTTAGGCAACAAAAAGGAAATGTACAGATACAGTATAGGTGGTACCTTGCTCAACAGTAGTAACTGTGAAAGGGATCTTGGAGTCCTAGTGGACAAACATTTAAACATGAGCCAGCAATGTGCAACAGCTGCCAAAAAAGCCAACACAGTCCTAGGCTGCATAAATGAAGAGATAGAATCAAGATCACATGAAGTGTTAATACCACTTTATAATGCCTTGGTAAGGCCACACTTGGAATACTACATTCAGTTTTGGTCACCATGATGTAGAAAAGATGTGGAAACTCTAGAAAGAGTGTAGAGAGGAGCAACAAAGATGATTAGAGGACTGGAAACTAAAACATATGAAGAATGGTTGCAGGAACTGGGTCAATGTTCCCTCTAAGCTGCGCGCCTACACGGCCGCACACATAACAAGAAAATGGTGCGCAGAAGTTTCAAACTGCAGCGCAGTGTTTTTTAATGTCTTAAAATATGACTGAAAATATCCCCCCTCTCTCCCTTCTCTCTCTCTCTCTGTACCGAACTCTCTCTTCCATCTGTGATTGGTGAAATCAAGAAAGACTCTGCCCGGAGACAGAATACGCTGCAGAAGGGAGAATTCCCATTGGTCCTATGGGGCTTCGTTGGTTCCTGGGAAAATATGATTCACTGGTTGTAGCCTGCTTTTCTCTGCACATCTGGGGTTTCTCAGGCATTGAGTCGTCTGAAGCCCCGTTCTGGACTGGGCAGTCTTTCTGCGATCCCTTCGCTTTGGGGAGAGAGGGAACCAGCATGGAATTGCACTGTCTGAGCCAAAGAGGTCCCCGGGATCTTGAGACTTGATTTTTGAGCAGTACCAATCCTTTCCACTCTTTCCTTTCCCTTTCTGTTCTTCTATCTTCCCTTTCATTTCCTTACTCTTTTCCTTTCATTTCTCCTTTCATTTCCTTTTTCCTTTCCATCTTTTCCATTTCCTTTCTCTTTTCCTTTCCTTTTCCTTTACTTCTTTTCCATTTCCTTTCCTTTCTCCTTTCCTTTCTCTTTTCCATTTCCTTTCTCCTTTCCTTTCTCCTTTCCTTTCTCCTTTCCATTTTCCTTTCCCTTTTCCTTTCCTTTTTCCTTTCCTTCTTTTCCATTTACTTTCCTTTTTCTTTTCCTTTCCTTTCTTCTTTGCCATTTCCTTTCCTTTTTCCTTTCCTTCTTTTCCATTTCCTTTCACTTTCCCATTTCCTTTCTCTTTTCCTTTCCTTTCTCTTTTCTTTTCCTTTCTCTTTTCCTTTCCTTTCTTCTTTCCCATTTCCTATCCTTTTTCCTTTCCTTCTTTTCCATTTCCTTTCCTTTTTCCCTTCCTTTTCTTCTTTCCCATTTCCTTTCCTTTTCCTCCCCCTCCCTTCCCTTCCTAGGGGTCTGAGGGAGAGGGAGGGAACCCTTTTCCTCCTCGCCCCCCTCCCCAACATCTGCTCTGATGGCAATTAATGGCTAAAAAAAATCAGGTGCTCAGGCATGAAAATGTGCCACTCAAACACTATACTTTTCCGCACACACTGAAAAAAAATTAGAGGGAACATTGAATTGAGTATGTCTAGTTTAATAGAAAGAAGGACTAGGGGAGACATGATAGCAGTGTTCCAATATCTCAGGGGTTGCCACAACGAAGAGGGAGTCAACCTATTCTCCAAAGCATCTGAAGGCAGAACAAAAAGCAATGGGTGGAAACTAATCAAGGAGAAAAGCAACTTAGAACTGAGGAGAAATTTCCTGACAGTTAGAACAATTAATCAGTGGAACAGCTTGCCTCCAGAAGTTGTGAATGCCCCAACACTGGAAGTCTTTAAGAAGATGTTGGATAGCCATTTGTCTGAAACAGTATAGGGTTTCCTGCCTAGGCAGGGGGTTGGAGTAGAAGACCCCCAAGGTCCCTTCCAACTCTGCTATTGTATTGTATTGTAAACACCCAGTATTAACACTGTAATGCAGTTCAGCCTCTCACATAAACAAAAGTGGCTATCAGTATTGGATGTTGAAGATTTGTAACAGCTTAATGCTTGCAGGCGTTTTTACCCCCAAACTTATACCACATCTTGCTTTCTGTAACTATGAAACTTGCAAGAATAAAAATGATGTATATATATTATATAATTTTAAAAACAAGTATTTTAAATTATTTAGATGAATGTCTGAAGTTAATCTATGAATTCATACACAGAAATGATGCATTCCTAAAAATATTTTAGGAATGCTGTCTTCATTTTCAATTTTATGCTAGTTCACGTCTTTATTTTTTGGAAGAGACTTTTTTCAATCATTCCAATGAAAAGTATTTACTTGTTCTAGGCTGAGAAGTAAAAAATCCCCAAAGCAAGGAGAACAGCTTCTGTATTGTTGTTAAGAAAGATAAACCTTTTCGGATACTGCAATAAAAAAGAATTTAGGCTCCTGTACAAACAACAGGAGTGAATTGTTTCCTTTTAAGTTATGGTCTCTAAAGACAACCATCCATCTGCAAACAGCTTCATCAGTTTGGTTGCTTCCGAGAATTAGATAATTAAAAGCAATATGGATGAATTAGGTTCATCTTTGCTGTTTGCCTGATTATTTTTAACACTTCAACTAATATTTGGATCATAGCTAGCTAGTTTGTCCTCTGCATTTAGAAGGCAAATGTCTAGGAAGGTGTAAGAGTGCACCAACTGCACACTTTTTCAGATCCAGAGTCCCTTCTTGTGGTCACTCTTTCTTTAGTCAGTTAATGTGTGGACTAGTCACTATTGCAGTGTGCAGAGGCTGCCTTGATGTCTAGAGAGAAGCTGCAGCTGGTTCATTCATGTTACTCCTTTGCTACATTAGCTTCCAGTGAGCTTTTGGTGACATTAAAAGTGCCCTAATCACATTATACATTATAAATAGAATAGAACAATAGAGTTGGAAGGGACCTTGGAGGTCTTCTAATCCAACCCCCTGTCTAGGCAGGAAACCCTACACCACTTCAGACAAATGGTTATCAAACATGTTCTTTAAAACTTCCAGGGTTGGAACATTCATAGCTTCTGGAGGCAAGTTGTTCCACCATTTTGGGGCAGAGTTTAGCTACCAGAAGGACCACACTCTCACATTATTCCACCTCTATAGTTAGCCATATAAATAAATTTATGTGTGCCCCATAAGTTTTGACTGAGTACATACCTTTCCTTTTCCATCTATTAAATAATATCTTTGGATGGATCTTAGAAAGTGCACCTTATCTATAATCCTATAACTGATGTCTGGAATAATATCCCCCTGGCCTGCAAGATGTTAGATTATCCTTAAAAACTTGCCTTCCCCCCAACCCTTTAAGATAAGTTGTGCCTAATTTATATGAATTGTTTGATGCAGTTGTAAAAGTGTTTTCCTTACTATATAAAGCTCATTTTGTTATTTTATTATTTTTAGGTATTGAATGGTTTTAGTTGTGTGCTGCTGCGATTAGTTTTTTATTTGTGGTAGTCTTATAAATCAAAATTATAATAATAAATATAAATAACCTATAGGAATTTTGGTTCTTTTCTATCCTTTTCAACAGTATTTACTTCTTTAATTAGAGTCGGTATCTCAGACTTGAGCATTTTATGTCCCGCGGGCCACATCCACCCCTTTGACTGTCCCTGTCAGGTCTGTGGTAACTGCGGCTGGGGGAGCGGTGGCTGCAGGGGGGAGGTAGTGGCAGCCCTCCACAACAGTCTCAGTTTCTCATGTGGCCCCTTGGGAAAATTAATTGCTCCCCCCACTCTATCAGCAAATATACTTACTGAAAAGTGCTTTGAGAGGTTGCCTTCCTTCAGGTAAATATAATATTGTCTTGTTGTTATAACTATATTAAATATATTATTCAGGATCCTGATAAAGTTGAAAAAGTGCCTGTGTTCTTTTAATCAAATATATATATTGAAAGGTAGTCCTCAACTTACAACAACAATTGAGCCCACAATTTCTATTGCTAAGCAAGACAGTTGTTAAGTGAAATTAAGGCCATGACCTTTCTTGACACAGTTGATAGGTCAGTCACTGCAGTTGTAGTTAGTAACACAGTTGTTAAATGAATCTGGTTTCCTCATTGACTTGGCTTGTCAGAAGGTCACAAAAGGTGATCATAGGATACTGCAACTGCCATATGTATGAATCAGTTGCCAAACACCTGAATTTTAATCACCTGGCCATGGGATTGCTGAAACTTGTCATTAAATGTGAAAAACAGTCGTCTGTCATTTTCTCACTGCTGATGTAACTAAATGAATTATTCTAAGTCAAGGACTGCTTCTGTGTGTTTGTGTGTGTATGTGTGCTTGTCTGTACATATGCATACACATAAGCATATATTTTCTGAAATGAATTTAAAAAGTAAAAATAATGGGTATCTTTGTGAAAAAGTGGATGTGTGTGTGTGTGTGTGTGTGTGTGTGTGCGTGCGCACGTATGCGCAGATCTTGGCGTATTCTGATTTTTTCCCCGTGTAAGATATACAGTATCTTGGCCAAGATACTGTCAATCTTACATAGGAGAAGACCCGAATACACCAAGACCTGCATATCTATACCCGTGAAAATCTACAAATACACACACACACACACACACACACAAACACACCTGAATACGCCAAGACCTGCAAATATATATATGTATTTGTGTTACAACCCCTGGTATGCCCAAGGGGTTATTTATCAGCACTAATACAACACACACACACACACACACACACACACACACACATATATATATGCTGGTTTTGTTGTATTCAGGTCTTTTCCCGTGTAAGGTTGAGATTGTCTTTGCAATGTTTCGGCAGGATCTCACCTGCCATCTTCAAGCGTGGGCTCAAAATGTGGGTTTAAAATGGGAACAGAGCTGCCGTCTTTCTGTAAGTCTTGGTGGGAGGGGATGGGGTGCTGGCTTCAAAGTTGATTTCAGGAGCCAGGTTAATCTCCAAAACAGAACACCTCCACAAGAGAATAATCATGGAAGCCATCGAAATAGAGAAACACCCCCACAGCATGAACAAACGTGATGATACCTCCCGCCTACCAAACATCTGGAAACCAGCCCTAGCCAACAAACGAACACCACCCACCACCCAAGCCGTTGCAATACAAAACAACAATGCACATACAGCCTGCACCAATCAGCACCAATCTACCAATCATGATACAACCACACAACCAATCATTCCACTTACTAAAACAAAGCCAGCATCCCATCTCCTCCCACCAAGACTTACAGAAAGACGGCAGCTCCGT
Organism: Natrix helvetica; assembly: GCF_964273705.1. NCBI lineage: Eukaryota > Metazoa > Chordata > Lepidosauria > Squamata > Natricidae > Natrix > Natrix helvetica. The sequence goes on from NC_138554.1 coordinate 95,718,972, forward strand.
TCCCATTTTAAACCCACATTTTGAGCCCACGCTTGAAGATGGCAGGTGAGATCCTGCCGAAACGTTGCAAAGACAATCTCAACCTTACACGGGAAAAGACCCGAATACAACAAAACCATCATACCTACACCCGTGAAAATCTACGAAAACAAATATATATATATAAGAGGGAGTAGTGACCTTCCTCCCATATTTAGTCATACCAGGGGTTGTAACACTAACACAAATACATACATACATACATACATACATACATACATACATACATACATACATACATACATATATATATATATATAGTGTCAGCACAATATTTATTTATTTATTTATCTATTTTTATTTATTTATCAGCACAAATACAACACAAATATAACAAACGCAACATTAAAAATATGGTTTTCTGCCTGGATGGTCTCCTGGAGTGAGACGAAAGACAGACAAAGGGAAACAGTGTGTTCCCTCCCATATTTGGGCATACCAGGGGTTGTGGCACAATACATACCTATTTCCCTGGCTCAGCTGATAAAGGAGGAGAACCTGTGGCTTAGTTGCTAATGCAGCGATGGCGAACCTTTTTTGCCTCGCGTGCCATAAGTGGGGGGAGTGCAGGGGGGTAGTGTGCGGGCGTGCCGCACCCATAATGTAATGTGCGACCCCCCAAGTGCGCATGCGCCCACTACAGGTGCTCCCCCCATTTTTTGCATGTTTTTTTCGCCCTCCCCAGGCCCCAGAGGCTTTATAGGAGCCTAGGGAGGGCGAAAACAGCCTCCCCCGCCCTCCCGGAAGCCTTCCGAAGGCTTGAGGGACCTTGCTCGGAGGGTCGTTTTGAGCGCTCCGATGGCTTGAGGGACCTTCAGGATGCTTCCCTGAAGCCTCCGGAGCAGTCAAAATGACCCTCCGAGCAAACCGGAAGTCCGTTCCCGAATTTCCGGTTTGCCCATAGGACCGTTTTTTTGCGCTCCGGAGGCTTTAGGGAAGCTCATGAAGCCTCCAGGGGGCCTTTGGGGGGCTGGGGAGGCTTTTTTCACCCTCCCCAGGCTCCTATAAAGCCTCTGGAGCCTGGGAAGGGCGAAAAATGCCTTTAAAAAAGGGTGAATTCAGCTGGCCAGTGCGCACATGCGTACTGGCCAGCTGACAGGGCAGCGCCTTGCGTGCCCTGACAAATGGTTCTGCGTGCCATAGGTTCGCCATCACTGGGCTAATACATCTGCCTAATATGTAATACAGCCCAGGTTCAAATCCCAGTAAGGGTATGGCTAGCTGATGAGAGCTAAATAGCTTGAAATAGATCTATACTAGTCTCCCTTTATTTATTTATCAGCACAAATACAACACACACACACACGCACACATATACTGGTCTTATTGTATTCGGGCCTTTTCCTGTGTAAGACTGAGAGTATCTTGGTGACGTTTCGACAAGGTCCTACTTGCCATCTTCAGGCTGGTGCCTTCGGCTTCGTGCGTGTGCGAGCAAAGCGTGATCGGAGCTGCCATCTTTCTATAAATATTGGTGTGTGTGTGTGGAGTGCTGGCTTTGTTGCTGTAGGCGGGTTGGTTGGCTGTGCTGTTACATCTTGATTAGTTGATGGAGTTGATGTATGCAGATTAAACCAAAGCCAACACTCCACACACCCCCACCAATATTTATAGAAAGCCGGCAGTTCCGATCACACACTAGATAGATAGATAGACAGACAGACAGACAGACAGACAGACAGACAGATTTATATAGATAGATAGATGATGATAGATAGATAGATAGATAGATAGATAGATAGATAGATAGATAGATGATAGATAGATGATAGATAGATAGATAGATAGATAGATAGATAGATAGATAGATGATAGATAGATAGATAGATAGATAGATAGATAGATAGATAGATAGATGATAGATAGATAGATAGATATACACTATATATATATATGTAGATTTTCACGGGTGTAGGTATGCTGGTCTTGTTGTATTCGGGTCTTTTCCTGTGTAAGATTGAGTCTTGGCAACATTTCAGTGAGGTCTCACTCACCATCTTCAGGCTGGGTTTTGGCCTTAAAATGTGATCGGAACTACTGTCTTTCTTAGATGTTGCCCAGGCAATCTCAATCTTACACGGGAAAAGTCCCCAATACAACAGGACATACATATATACATATACATACATACATACATACATACATACATACATACATACATACATACATACATACATACAATCCAATTAAAATTATCATTTATATTTACAAAAAAATCTAGATACAAAATGCATAACAATATTCTTATATATTGGGATCTTCTGAGAAAATAATGTAAAGCTTGTGAAAAATCATTTCAAAAAGATTTTTGCTTGCATCTGAATCTTCTTAAAGGCAAAACGAATCTGCTCTGAAGCCAAAGGTTTGTAGCCAGATGTATGTTCAGAAAGAAGATATTGAAGAAACAAAGATTTGCACATCCCTACGTATCGTTTGATTAACATCTCTTAAATTGAATGCTGAGAATAAGAGAGCAATGATACAAATTCAGCTGTTCTTTTTTATATATTCATTTATTTCCTTGAACCAAATATTTATACCCTGTTTTCTCCTTCTTAGCTGAAATGGACAGCCTTTCTGAACTATCACAACAAGGTGCCAACCACGTCAACTTTGGCCACCAGCCAGTCCCAGGGAACACTGCTGAACAGCCACCATCCCCTGTTCAGCTTTCTCATAGCAGTCAACCATCTGTTCGGACCCCACTTCCAAACATGCACCCTGGACTTACCCCCATTAGTCCTCAGTTAGTAAACCAACAATTAGTAATGGCCCAGTTGCTAAACCAGCAGTATGCAGTGAACAGACTTCTAGCCCAACAGTCCTTAAATCAACAGTACTTGAACCATCCCCCTCCTGTCAGCAGATCCATCAACAAGCCTTTGGAACAACAGGTCTCAACTAATACAGAGGTGTCTTCCGAAATCTACCAGTGGGTGCGTGACGAATTGAAACGAGCAGGAATCTCACAGGCAGTTTTTGCACGTGTGGCATTTAACAGAACTCAGGTTAGCCTTTTTAAAAAAAATTATATAGAACTGGTAGTTAATTTAACTATGTTTAGACTGTGATCCTAAATATCTTTACTTATGCTAAGAAATTTTAATTTTTTTCTCTTTTTTCATCTTTTTCTTTTTCTTTCTTTTTAATGGCAATTATTTGGGAAAACAGGAAATCTTTAGCTAAGATTTTTAAGAACCTATTTGATATAATTGCCATACTATTAAACCTTGTACATTCATCCTTTTAATGGTGCATGGTTTTTTTTTGTCTAGAACAATTATAAAGCTACATTAATTAAGAACTTTTTTATCCATATTATTGGTTCAATTCACCTCTCTCTAAATTAATTACACTTTGTGCATGCTGTGGACACATAGAAGCAATATTTGCAAGCTGAAATATTGAACTATATTTTAATATTACTTATACAGCAGCAACTGTTGCTACCTTTGATACCTAATCAGCAGAGGAAAGTGAATCACATAATTCTGGGAAAAAATTATGTGGGAGGAAACAGTTGTGGCTGTTTTTTCAATTGCATCAATACACTCAACAATAGATACTACAGATTACAACCTTCAATCCTAAACATTACATTTCAGACTATTACTGTGCTATTATCTCAAGCAAATGAATTAGCCAAAATTAAATAGCAAATATCATTAGGTTACTTCATAGCCTGCAATAAGGTCCTATCATTTTTTGATACCTGAACAAACAGAAAATAAAACCATTCAAGGATAACAAAAAAAATTAACCCAAAATAGATACATTATTAATCCAAGCTCTAAAGTTTGATCCTTCAATTATTTTTGAAGTATTAAACAGTATAAATCGGTACTGGGCATATATATTCAGGTATCAATGACAGAAAATTGAAATTAAACGTTACCAATATGTTTTGAAATGTTCTGGTGATAGCAAATTTTGCACATTAATTAAATGCACTACTATAATCCAGTTGTATATTTTACAGTTGTATAAAATTATTATTTGTGTAGATGCTGCTCCACAGACTCTTTAAAACTGGGTTTTTTCACAGAGACTAAACTATACACAATCCTTTTATTTCAATGTTTTTATCTCAATTTTATTTCTAAAATGAGACCTGGTATTATAGAACCAAACAAAAGCAAATTCAATAATATAAAATTATTACTTTGAAAAATATTCTTTAAAAATATTGCTTTAATAATTATTAAATAAATTTAATACTTTAAAAATAGCTGTATAAGTGTAAGTTGTGCCTAAGATGCTGGTCTAGAAACAGTGAGTTAAAATAATATCTGACTGGATAAAATTGAGTCATTCATTATCACTCAGCTCACATCTTTGAGTTGTCCAGAAAAATAGAGTAGACAAAAAGCCCTCTATGAGGGAGATGGGTGGTTAAGAAATTGAATGAATGAATGAATGTCTAGTAAAGAAGTGATGTCATAACCCCTTCTATAATTGTATTATAATTATTATACACTTGTTAATTGTGTGTTCTTCATTATGAATAAAGTCAGAAGTTCATATCTCTAAGTTTTTAACAATCAAAATGCCAGATCTGTGTTGAATACTTGCATAATAATTTCTTAATCTACTGCATTACTACCATTTCAAAGCTTCAAAATCTCCAAATAACTATTGCTAGTTGAACCTTCTCCATCCTTTATATTTTATCTTGCACAACTTTAACATATTTTTCTTTATAAAATTAATCAAGCTTCTTAGGACAATACTTGGAGTTGTCATATATATATCAGATAAAGTTGCTTGGATTCATTCCCATTTATATTCTGACCTTGTCATAGTTCAGAGGAGATGTCTAGGGAAGAGTTTTGCCCAGTTATCTGGAAATGGTTTGAATGTTTTCACCTGGGAAGTTGACAGGGTCTTGAAAATTATGTGTACAGCCACCTGCTTGTTAGATCCATGATACACATCCCCTTCCTGGCTTGTTAAAGCAACCTGGGAAAGGTGATCACAGTGGTTAAGTCCATTTTTGAATGAGACATTATTCTATACCATTAAAGAGACCATCACCACCCAAAGAAGGCATTGCTGGATCCTAATGTCTGGACAATTTTCTTCTCATATCTCACTTTCCATTTTGGAGGAAGATAGGAGGTAATGCAACAGGTTCAGAGGGCTATGGAGGAAGAAGATTATCAGGACATTTTTCAGTCAGGATTCAGACCTTGATATGGGATAGAAAAATCATTGCTTATATTTTTGGATGACCTTTGGTATGGGTAGAATAGTGGTAATACATCAATTCATGACATTTTGTGACTTTTGACAACATTAACCATGGTATCTTTTTCGCACGATACTCTACTGATCTTCTTTGGGGTTGATTCAAATTGATAATTTTCAGTAAAAGAATCAATAACAAATGAAGACTGCACAGTTTGATTTTAACAATATACAGTCTTGGACCTATGAGCCCAATTAAGCCCAAAATTTCTGTCGTTAAGCAAAATAGTTGTTAAGTGAGATTTACCCCATTTTATGAGCTTTCTTGCCACACTTATTAAATAAATCACTGCAGTTGTTAAGTTAGTACCACTGGTTGTTAAGTGAATCCAGCTTCCCAATTGACTTTGTTTGTCTAAAAAAATGCAAAAGTGTTCACATGATCCTGGGATAGTGCAACCATCATTAATACATGCCAGTTGCCAAGCATCCAAATTTTCATCATGTGATCATGGTCATACAATTTTGATCAATGATTGAGCAATGCTTATAAGTATGAAAAGCAGTCATAAGTCACTCTTTTCAGTGCCGTTGTAACACTGAACATTCACTAAATGAATGGTCAGTGTTACAATGACCTTTCATATTTGAGGAAAAGGCCATTATGGATGAAGTGAGAAATGAATTTAAAACCATAGTGAAGTCCAATCCAGGTTACCAAGTTTGGTGTTCATTTCTTTCTTCCTTCTTTTTTTCATTTCACATTTGGTACACTGTTTATTTTCCAGTAAAATGAAGGATGAAGATGGATTAATCAAAAACGATAACAGTAATGGACCATCTTGTAATGTTTTATTGAATTTGAGTTCTGGTAGAGGAAAATTTGCTTGCTTAAGTATAACAGAAAATGCTACTGTGTTCATATAATTCTTCATAGTGTAATTTAAGAAAAACTCACTACCCATATTACTGTTTGAATAAAAGGTAAAAAGGTGCTATTACACTATCATGACAGCTCTCCTCTTGCTAATAAGTGACAAAGATAAATGTGTCTGCTTATATGTTCCTTGGCAGGAGTCCAGATATGCGGGTGGAGTTTGAAAATAATGTTCCACCTGGATATGAGATTTCAATCCACTGCAATGCAGATAGCATACAGTGATGTTAAGCATATTGGTATTTGGGGGTGAGGGAAAGTTTCATCAGATCATAGTTTTCTTTGGAGAGCTTTGAAATTCCATGAAGCTGATAAAAATCTTTCTGAAATAGTAATTATATTTAAAGATCAGACAAACTGGGAGCCAAAAAGCTGTGCTTTAATTCTCTCATTTTGAAGAATTTGTAATTAGCATTGGAACCACTTGATATTTTTAAAATCACATCTCTATTTATGATGATTTGTTAAAAAAAATATAATGTGGTTATGATGAATTACTGCAAGGGAAAATAAGTAAATATAATTAAATATTTCCTTATTTCACACAAAGACAAAAGTCTAAACACATTAATGCAATTGTAATCAAAAATATAAAACAAAAGGATATAGTGTTCAGGTGTGATATTCACAGAGATAAACAACAGAATATCAAAGTAAGGTAAATTTTAAACTTCAAATCACTATCTAAATAAAATGTATTAAATTTATATTGGTCTGTCTGAAAATAGCTTAGAAAAGGCTCTTATGCAGAAAATATATTTCTCACTAGTGTAAGCTAGATATACAGCCTACAAACATGTATTCAGAGGGGTCAAGTACATCATGATAAGTTAGGTTTAAAAACCTAATGGTATTGCGGTAAGTAAATACAAACGATTGTAAATCTGAACAAACAGTGAGTAATAACATAAATTAAGATACAAATTACATTTGAATATCTGAACAGAGGAACACTTTCTATGAAAGTAGATTTAATTCTGACTTATACATAGATATTTTAATACAAATGGACAAATTTAATATAAATTTTTTGACTTCTGTGCCACATGACTAGTGCCTAAATTTTTTGAAATATACAATGGACATAAAGAATCTGGCTTGGATTATAGAAAGTAAGATTTGCAAGTGTAGAATCATGAAACAAACTACGTGATTTGGGAACAATTGCACAGTGGTTCAATAAAATATCTAGCAGGATATAGAAGAGGAAAAAATAAGGACAGTATTTCCCACTAGTGAAATGGAATCCTTGTTCTGCCCAACCCACAAATCATCTTCCAAAGATTTGGAAGCATATAATTTTGGAGATAGAGAGCTAGCAGAAATTTGTACAGATAGTTCTGAAGTTATGACCACAATTGGGATGAGAATTTTTGTTGTTAAGCAAGTCAGTTAAAAGTGAATCATATCCAATTTTATGATATTTTGCCACATTTGTTAAGAAAATCACTGCAGTTGCAAGTGAATTGTGGTTGTTAAGAAAATCTGACTTCCCCATTAACTTTGCTTGTTGGAAGCTGATGGTGAAATTCATAAATGGTAATCACATACCAGATAACAGTAAATACATGCTGGTTTTATTTTATTAATGTGGCCATGTGGATGTTACAATGGTGTAAGTACTAAGTCCAATCAAAAGTCACTTGTTTCAGTGCCATTTTAACTTTGAATGGTCACTATTTTGAAAAAATAATAGGCATAATAAATACAATCCTTTATCTACATAGGAATATTTGGAAAATGCTGGTCTGTGTTCATTAGTTAATATGTAAGTAAGTTAGAGTTGGGTATTTAATTTTAATGTACAATTCTAAAATAAGTTGGGATAAGCTGATTTTTCTAGAGCCTGTGTCTAGGCTCTAGAAAATCTGTGTCTTTTAAAAAGTTGGGAGGGTTAGATACAATCACTGATTTGGTTTAGTTAATTTGGTTTAATTTTCAAATAAAAAAGGTAGGTTAAGCTCCTCATAGGCTTAGATTTATCAATCCTGGTATTTTAGTTGTGAAAAGAGATCCTCTTTTCATTTTCAAAGGACCTCCTTTTTTGTATTGTATAAAATAAATTTTCTATTAAACTTTCACAGCATAATATAATCTTAGGACATTCAAAACTGCATTCAAACCACAAAGGCCAACCCTATCCATGAAATACTGTTCCCCTTGCTTTACATATGATTTATTGCGGGAGGGTCATTCTTTTCAGATTAATATATTTATTTTTGCTTTTACTTTTCTAAGTAATCAACTTCAATGGTCTATATGTATGCTCACCATGATAATTACCACAGACTTTGATGGCTGAAAGTGGCAGAATGAAAATTGCTTGTCTTTTTACAAAGATGATAGTAATACCAAAGCATATAACCTATAGTATGAAAGATAAGAAAGTGTATATGCTTGTATATTGTCTAAAGATTCTGTCATTTAATAAAAAATCAATTCAATTTGTCTCAGAGGAAGACTTAATAATAGTGCCAAAAATCTTGATCTTTAGTATCTAGTGATGAAGTAGGTTCTAAATTTGAAAATAAATAAGTTTGATTCTGTGAAGTAATTAATTATCACAGGTAAAATACAAATAGCTCCAGCAGTCCATAATTACAAAGTAAAGTTTTTAAAGGTATTTCCTAAAAAAGAACGTAAGAATGTTGGATATTAAGATGCTATTTCCTTGATTGTCTGAGGTTATTAGTAGTAAAGTGCAAAATGTCTTGAATTCTTAACATTTTGAAATTGAAGCACTTATTCCACTGTTGCTGAAACAATTGAATTTGAATTTAGTATTTTTTTTGTCTGAAATGGTTCAGTTGAAAAATATTGTTAGTCATTAGTGGTAAACCTCAACTTTGGATAATCATAAGTAAATAGAAAAAGAACTTCTAGGAGAATCAACTATGAATTGAAACATATAATATTATTCTACTGTTTTTCATGTTTAATAAATGAGTATACAAACAAATATCAAATATGAAATTTTATATTAAATAAAAAGTCAGTAAAAACAGACTAATTAAGCACAGTTATTTTGTTTTATACAAAAAACAGATGCTTAATAAAATTAAGAATGCAGCTCAGGTTTTCTTCTGGGCTATCTAAATTGTCAGTAGTAAGTTCCTATTCAGAATTACTGGTTTTTTGTGTGTGCATTTTCTGAAGTTGGTAACAAAGACAACTGTGATTTTATGGCATCTTTCTGTGGTTTCTTACTTTTCTCTATAAAGCCATTTGAGTGTACTTGTATATAAATATATACATATTTATTCTGCAGGGCTTGCTCTCAGAAATCCTGCGAAAAGAAGAAGACCCCAAGACTGCTTCGCAATCTTTATTAGTAAACCTTCGGGCAATGCAGAATTTCTTGCAGCTGCCTGAAGCAGAAAGAGACCGAATATACCAGGATGAAAGGGAAAGAAGCTTGAATGCAGCTTCTGCTATGGGCCCGACACCTCTTATAAGCACACCACCCAGCCGACCTTCACAAGTAAACTATTTTCTACATTTTTCATACCTTTTTATACATATGTACATACATACATTACAAATATATATATATATATATATATATATATATATATATATATATATATATATATATATATATATATATATATATATATATATATATATATATATTTGTAACTAAGGCAAGCTTCACAATATTTTTCACAGATAATATAATATCTGAATTACACACAGATAATGCAATGAATTTTAATTCATTATTTTAAAAACATCAGAGCTACTGTCTATGTAACAGCATAATTTACTAGAATATCCTTTATAAAAAAAACATATCAAACTGGAGCAGACATTTTAAAGAAATTGTCAATTGAATTGAATAATTTAGCTCATTCCATTTCAAGATTTTAAATACTAATTTTAGTGAGTATTGATGCTGCTAGTTTAAGTGTGATGCTATAAGTATCTTGTCTTGGAGAACTGGCAACACTTATGTTTAGTGTAATCGTTAAATGCCTTACAGTTTCTTAATGAACTCAGTTAAATGTGAATAAGATATTAAGGCTCAACAGAACAGTTTAAGTAAAAAAAAAAGAATTTTGAACAAAAATATGCCATGGATATATCTATTAATACCTGGAAATCATCCATTTTACCATAATTAATAAATTTAATTGCTTTAGTATTTTTCTATAAATCTGGCTAAAAGAATGTTGTATTGAAATATCTAAGAGATTTTTTTGGATGCACATTTCTCGTTTTTTGTTACACAGATAAGAACTGACTGTCATATTTAGAAGATAAAATAATTTTGGAGAACATCTTACTATACCTTTAGCTTTTGACTAATGGTTTAAACTTTAACAATCAAAATGTGCTTTTTATAAACTATTGTCTTTTTATGTCATCTTTTAATGTAGTATTTGGAATAGCAAAATATAAACTAGAGCCTTCCATTCTTGAGAAAACCACCATGGAGAGAGCAGTTAATGGAAATACTACTATGTAAATATAACTGCGTTTCTAGGCGCCACAGTAATAAAGGAGTAGTAAACTTTGTCCCAATAAAAAGCTATTTGGAAAGTATGTGCACTTATTATAACTTGTGCATTTGCAGAACAGGCTTGAAAAGTAGTCTGTTTTCCTTGAAATGAAATGCTTCATGAATTTAAAGGCACAGTATAAGATTAAAAGCTAAACAAGGATTTAAAAGTAATTTTGTTCCTAAACTAAAACATTACTTAAAAGAATGCATTTATAAAGAGTGTATGTGTGTGCGCATATGTCTGTATGCCCATACCTGAGAAAAATATGAACATTTATGTTTATTAATATGTACTAATTTAATTTAATCAACCTTTATCTGTTTTGGCTACGTTATTTCTATTTTTATAATCAATCATGTGACATGCCATATTTTCTAAAATTTAAACATATTTAAATAGCTTTATCTGATGAGCGTAAAACTTAGAGTAAGTTTATACAAATGTTAAGGAACCTTTTACATATTATGAATGAAGGCAAATATATGTGTTCCAGGATTATATTGCAGTATCCAATCTGGATCAGTCACCAGGACCAGAGGTTTTGTCTTCTGAGCTTTCAGACTCATACTGGAACCAATTCTCAGGGAATTTCTCTTTCACCACAATTTTTCTTCATTGCAATTAATACAGAAAGTTGGATTATATTATAAATAATGGAAATTAGTTGCATATTTTAATAGTTTAATGTTTTTTTTTACTTATTTGCAATGTCTTGTGTATTGATAATGCTACATGAAAACCAGTGAATGTGCATCACATATTTTTGAAGATTTTAATTTTACCATTCTTTCTTCAATTTTATCATTTGTTCCTAACGGTCTTCATTTCTAAATCTTAACACTCAGTTTTAGTAATCTTAATTTTATAATCTCACTTTTTGGGGAGGATTAGGTTTATAAACTATCATACACTAAATGATGACTGATGTTTTCAATAGAAATTATGGAGAAAAACCATAGCCTCTGAAAGGTTAATTAGCAGTGTATAATATAGTGTTCACTAGAGCACAGCAAACTAACCATCCATGCTTTTCTTAATGGGTCAGAAGAAAATGTTAAGAAAGAAGGAAAAGATATTCGGGTTACTCTGTTAAGCAAGAAAATTATTTTTTGGAGAAAAAAATGGTTTTTTGAAGCAAATTTATCAACATACATCAACTGTCTCCTAATGTTTTGTTAAATGTTTATACATTTTTTTTCTATAGCAATATATGAGTTTTTATCCATTAATCTTATAATCAAAGTAATCTCTATTATAATTAGTTAAAACCTTTCATAAAAATAAATATAAGTCATCAAAATAGTCATGTCTCTAAGTAGATAGACAGTTTAGGTGCAGGTGTGTGAATATAGGTATATGTTTATAGGTATATTTTTACTATTAAGTTTATAAGTCCATGTGTACATTATACACACACATACATATAACATACATATAAACACACACACACACACACACAACTGTCCAGTAAAATACTGATTAGACATTAAATTTTTAATAATGTTGATGCTTATGTGTTTATTAGTCTTATAAAATGGTTCAAATGTAAATTAGAAGCAGAATTTTGATCTAGCTTCAGTGCAACATTTCCCTACTTTTCATTAAAGCAGCCTAAAATTTGCAACTATTTAGATATTCATATATACACATATGTCTTTTGTAAGATATAACCTATATTATTTTTACACATTTGAAAAATACATTCTCTGCAAAGGGGGGCATGATGGATCAGCACTTAAATGTGCTGACCTTGTCAGCTGGAAAGCTCACAGCCTGGGTTTGACATCTAAGCACCTCGCAATAGAGTAAGCTCCTATTCCTGCCCCTGCTCCTTTTGCTCACCTAACATTTTGAAAGCATGCAAATGAGAGTAGATTAATAGGTACCACTTTGGTGGGAAGGTTCCACGCATCATTGGCATAAAGCCATGCTTGTCATGGAATATGTCTTTGGACAACACTGGCCAAAAAATGGAGATGAGTACTTTGCCCTAGAGTCAGACACAACTGAACAGGGAAACCTTACCTTAACCTTGCAAACAACAAAAAATGCCTTTGGTAACTCAAAATAATCTAGCACACATTCCTGCAATGCTCCCATTTTTTTTCTAATCAATTATTTAGAAGAAACACAGGGTCTAAGAGATTATTCATGTTTTACATTATTTCTTAAAACATTGGAACACTAAAAGGTATTCCAGATTTAAACTAGAAAGTTTTACTGAAGAAATCCATAAAACTATGACAAAATTAAATATTGAATATAATATTTTTAAAAGTATAAGTAAATGTATATAAAATATGGAACTATGATCAGTTGACCATCCTAGCAGGAAAAATTGTACTGTAATTAGATATTCTATTATAAATTATAAAGTGAACCACATTGGAGCAGGGCAAGTAGTCCTGCAGTTGTACAAAGGAAAAGAGGGATATAAAATTAATAATAAACAATAATAAATAAATGGATATTTTATTTAATAAATAGGCAGCATTGAAAGTTTCAGTTTGATTATAATGAACTGTGAGATGGTTATGTTCAACATATACTCCATGAATGAATTAGAATTACTCTGATGTCTCCTCAAAGTTAGACATGCAATGAATATTTAATAGTTTGTAAACGCTTTTCAATTTTCAATATTTCTGGATAAATATGACCTAAAATATTATGTGTTGTGCACCCAAATTTTAAACTAGATAAAAAGCCCAATTAAACTAATGAGTAAAAAGGGGGCTATTTTATTCATTGAGGAAAGATGATGTCATGGACATTCACCAAAGCAAGAGAGGCTTTTGGTCCCTTAGATATTATCCTGGGATCCCTTGAGACCTCCTAGATTATTACATATCTTGATATGATCTTTGTTGGTTAACCACTCCTGGGTAACAATGGTGATAAATGGACTCTATTTTACACAATTTGTCTAGCAATGGTAGAGTCCAAAGTCTTTGGAAATAGTTCTGTAATGTATTCCAGCACGATAAGCATCAACAACTTTTCTTAAATGTTCTCAGAAATCTCATGTGTTTGAACCATGAAATATATCCACAAATTTGCATTGTAAAGTTTCAGACTTTCATAACAAATACCCAGAATTCTTTTCTTTAAATACTCTCATACTCATACCTAATTATTATCCCATTGATTGAAACATTGATTATCAAAATAAGTGATAATCCAACAGGTTCACATACTTTATCAGACGAATATATAGCTTTGGATCATATGCCTCATATATCATATTAGGAGGTATGATTTTATGTACGTATCTGTGTGTGTGTGTGTGTGTGTGTGTGTGTATTTTAAGGTAAAAAACCCTAAAATGAATAGCAAAAGTGTGACAAAAGACCTCTCTTTTTGCTTATTCTGTGTGTTGAACATGGTGCTTATTCTATGTGTTGAACATCGTGGCCAAAGAGGATTTTCATGAGTGCATTCTTATGCTTAGGTACAACACAGAATAAAAGGATGTCTGATAACTAAGGCAACTTTCATCTTCAGGGGACCTCTCTTTTTGAAGATCACTTAAAGCTCTACTTGTCTCTCTTGGCATGTTATTTAAACATTTGGCAGTATCTTGTTATGGGAAATATATAATTATTTCACCTTATTATTATAATTGAGTTTGAGAATAAACCCTCTTGATTTCAGTGGAACTTATTTCTAATTAAGAGCACTTAAACTCTAGAGTGTGCTGATAGTTACAGTGCTCTTAACTGGGCATCTTTTTATCTGTTGAATAATGATATATCATATTTCTAGGTAAAAACAACTGCTATTTCAACAGAAAGAAATGGAAAACCTGAAAATAATACCATGAACATAAATGCTTCCATTTATGATGAGATTCAACAGGAAATGAAAAGAGCTAAAGTATCTCAAGCATTATTTGCAAAAGTTGCAGCAACAAAAAGCCAGGTAAGTCTTGTGGCCATCTGTGAATTAATGTTGCTATCCTTGCTTCTTTGTTGTTCAGTTTAGTTGGATGAATGTATGAATAAAATCCTTTAAATGTTAAGTGTGATTAAACACAATAGGAAATTAAGTGGCTTCTCTAGAGGTAGGTCAATATGTTTTTAGCTGAATATATTTTTTCTGATACATTTTAAAACATGACGTATTCATTGGCAGTATGATGAAAAAGTATTATGTTGACTAGTCATGAATTGTTCAAATTGTAACCTCTCAATCCATTCAATATAATATTACCACTCTCTATAGGCGCAAATCTAGATATCCTTCAATTCTTTCTATTGCATTTTCCCAAGCTAGTCTTCTTTTTACTTAACACTAGAAAGTTTAATGGTTAATCCCATGTATGTATAGAGTTTTCTGAATCATACAGAAAATAGGAGTCCAGATTTAAGAGAAAGGAACCCAAAGGTGAGCAAACATAATGGAGGGAGGGAGTTTTCAGGTAGAGAATAATTTTATAAAGAAACAAATGTAAACAAATTTAATGTAAAGTTTGGGAGTTTAGAACTTCTTTGAGGACTGCTTTATTGTAAGTGCATTCCAGCTAGTGTTATATACTTTATGACTTGATTCATGACCTGCTGTTATGGAAGTCCCAATGGGGAACAATATAAAGACTTTAATAACTAATTATTCAGAGGATATGTTCAAGAATATTTTGATGAATGATAGGAGATACAAGAAGCTCCAGAAAAAAAAAAGATTTTGTTAACAGTAAGAAAAAAGTGGTGCTTCCAAACTGTTTCTAAGCTAAACCAACAGAACTATGCAGTGCTTCAGTGCACATGGTGACACTCAAGGAGCAACTTGTCAGCAACAACCTCTGTGTCTTTTGTGAATTCTAAGCATGATCCTGAGAAACTATATAGTTTATAGTTTATTTAATTTATATGTTTGGTATAGAAAAGAGCTTTCAAACGGTTTCATGGGATACGCAGTTTCCACAAGATTCCATAAGATGGGATTCCTTGAGACACAAATGGAGAAAAAATGTACTGGAACTCAGCTAGGTTTTTTTTAAATCATTAAAGCTTTACATCTTAATCAGAAGATTCTGTGATATATTTTGTAACCACAAGATTCTACTTTGATGCCTGAAATGTTTTTTTAATCCCCAAAAGCTTGTATTTCTTTAGGAGTTCAAGGCAGCATATCCATGTATTCATTTCATCAATTTTTTCCTGTCCAATATTTAATAAATTATGTTCAACTAATCAGCTCAACAATACTTGGTGGTCTTTAGGGCTGAAGGTTTTAACTGGATTTCCCTATTCCTAATGTACCACTCTAACCATGGTGAGACACAATGGCGCAGTAATTAAAATGCAGTACTGCAAGCTACTTCTACTGATCATTGGCTGCCAGAAGTTTGGCAGTTCGGGTCTAACCGGCTCAAGGTTGACTCAGCCTTCCATCCCTTCCGAAGTCAGTAAAATGAGGACTCAGCTTGTTGGGGCAATATGATAACTGTAAAATTGCTTAGAGAAAGCTGTAAAGCACTGTGAAGTGGTATATAAGTGTAAGTTTGAAATCTAATGCATATGAGTCATCCTTAAATAGTACTCTAGTTTAATCAACACAAAATCATGGTAGTTCCCAGTTCAGATTGAATTATTTGTGGTTTGAGTTCAGGATGCCAAAAATGAAGGCAATCAAAGACTGAATGTACAGGGGCACATTTATTCATATTGTTTGAACATATTGTGACAGTAGTTTGGATTCTGACTTAATCAGGTTTAATAATTAACTTTGTATCTTTGATGGATTTCTTTTCCCTATGCACAAACTTTAATGCATCTTCAGCAACAAACAAGCACAATGTTGCTTTTATATAACTAAGGTACTTTTCCTATTTTTGAATTTGTGATTGTCCTTATTATTTTATGGGATATTGAATTAAACTTGTAGTATATGTTTAGACAGTCTAAAGCTTTGACCTGAATATTTTTACATCAGCATAATAGAGGGTATGATAGTGTATATTCCATAAATATGGAATGTTTTATTTTGGAGCAAACATCCATTTCAAATAACTTTGGTTAATTGGTGAATTAGAAAAAAAATGACACTAACAACATTTTTTAAAATTTAAAATGTCATTTTAATAAATTTCAACTGCCAATGAGGGAATTCTTTTAGAGTGCTGCGGTAACTTTATGTGTTTACATCTCTGAATAAATATGCAGAATTAAAATATATGAATTGTAAATTTTGACTTAATTTTTCTAGCTGATCATTGTCCTTGGAATATATTTGTAAATTTAAATTATTCTGAAAATATTAAGAAATTGGGTAGTAAATTGCAAAGTTGATCTGAAAGGTCAAATTAGGTTTCCACTTTTCCCTAAAAAAGGAAACACTTATTCAATCCTGGATAAATTGACTGATGTCACCTTTTTAAAAACATTATAGACCATGGGTGTCAAACTTGCATTGTCACAGTAGCACCACGTGACGAATCAGGACTTTCCCCTCCCCCTTCGTTAAACTGGATGTGGGTGTGGCCGGCGCATGACACATTCCAACCCACTGGCTGTGAGTTTGACAGCCCTGTGATAGACTTTAAGTCCTGTTATTGCATTTGCTTTATTATTTAAGCTGTAAGTTTGGAAACCTTTGCAATTGGGAATTGCTCCATCTTTCATTGTATAAAAAGATGTTTCTTTTTAAAGTTATATGCTGTAAGGAATACTTAAAAGGATATTTTGGAAATGTTACATCAAAATGATTAAACTCAAGCTGTGGACTGTAAAAAATTACAGCTTTACAGGCCACATGCCTGCCTACCCTTCAATCACTGTCAAAGTGATAATTTCTGCAATAATATGTTTCTTTTATTGTAGGATTCTAAACACCAAGTGCTGTTTAAACATTAAACTGAATTGTTTCTGTTAGCGTTGCACTCACTGTGTCATACATCAGACCACTACAATCTCTTGTGGAATGTAAAATTCTGTCATGAATCATGGCTTGTGTATTGGAAATTACTGTAATTTTGATTGGAAATTACAGGGCTCTTGAAATGTTTCTAATTATGATAGAATGTTAACCATGACTTCAAACCTGTATGCCTTTTTGGTATTTCTACTTTAAAAAGAAGGTTATACAGTGCACATTAAGAAGAAATATCTGTTGTCAGCATCTCTTCAAATTACCTATCCTTAATATTTCTGCTTTACTAAAATTTATTAGTTACTAAATTGTATACTATATTGCACTGATACTAAAATTTTGTGCTCCATGAGTTCCACCTGCAGTCACATATTTGATTTCATATTATGTATAAGTATATAAGTATAATCTTTATTGTCATTGTACTTAAATACAATGAAATTGGTTTTAACCTCACTGGTGCAAAATTATAACAGAAATGAAAAAACAAAAAAAAGAAAAAACCTAGCGTGTGCATGGAGTGATTGTGGTTGTATTTAAAAGTCTCACAGCCCAAGGATAGAAACTATCTCTAAACCTGTTTGTTCGGCTGGCTATACTTTGATGTCTTCTGCCTGATGGTAGAGTGCAAAGAGACACTGACCAGGGTGTGAATCATCTCTGAGTATCTTCCTTATCTGCTAAAGCAGTGAGATCTGGCGATGTCATCCAGTGTCAGAGGACAACCAATGGTTTCTTGTGCCAAAATGATCACTCTCTCTGGTGCCTTCCTGTCCGCAGCTGTTAAACCAGCATACCATACTGTAATACAAAATGTGAGGACACTTTCTATGGTGGACCGATAGAAAGAGGTCATCAGCTGTTGTTCCACCTGATTTTTTTGTAGGACTCTAAGGCAATGAAGTCTCTGTTGGGCCTTTCCAATCACCAGAGATGTGTTGTTTTTCCAGGTGAGATCTTGACTAATAAGCACTCCCAAGAATTTAAAAGAGGAAACCCTCTCCACACAGCCCCCCTCGATATACAGTGGGGCAGGTTCCTCTCTGTGCTTCCGGAAATCTAGCATCATCTCCTTTGTCTTACTAGTATTTAGATATAAGTTGTTTCTTGAGCATCATGCGGATATCTTTTGGACTTTTTCCCTGTATGTTGATTCTTGCATTTATTATACATTGTAATAAATGCATTGTATTTATTATACATTTATCATTCATGGTGGCATAGTGGTTAGAGTGCAGTACTGCAGGCTACTTCTGTTGACTGCCGGCTGCTTGCAATTTGCTTGTTCAAATCTCACTGACTCAAGGTTGACTCAGCCTTCCATCCTTCCGAGGTGGATAAAATGAGGACCCAAATTGTTTGGGGACAATATGCTGGCTCTGTAAACACTTAGAAATGGCTGTAAAGCACTGTGAAGCAGTATATAAGTCTAAGTGCTATTGCTATTATTTATTTATTAGGTTTTTATTTCCTTTATTATTTTTATAAATAACTCAAGGTAGCAAATTCAAGGCATCTTCTGTTAATTGGTTTTTAAAAATTATTTAAAAGAAAGTTAAAGCACTAAAAATCCCTCTTAAAGTGGCAACTGAAATTAACAGCCCTCCATTCATTACTACCAATAACATAGTGTAAGTATGCATTTTAAAAATAATATTTAAGCTATCATCATTATTAGTAACAACTACTTAAAAACAATCTGTTGCCTCAAGTAAAAAATGTATTTTCATAGGAATAATTACCTTTGATTTATAATTTAGAGATACTGTACTGTATTTATTCGAGTATAACGCGCAAAATTTTATACCCAAAAAAGAAGTCAAAGTTTGGATGCGCGTTATAAACGAGGGCTGGGCTGGGGTGGCAGTGGCGAATTGTAAATTGTAAATTTCCGGACTGCAGCCTCGATCCTGGCCTCAGGCGGCGCCGCGCCATGCTCAATAGTCGCAACTCAGCTGCCTGCTGCCTTTCCCCTCCTTTGTCTCCCTGCCGCTGCTGCCGCCGTTTAAACCAAGGAATCGTCGCTTGTTCTACCCACAGAAGGTCCAGCATAGAAGCGAAGCCGAAAGAGATCCTTGCGAGGCTCTGCAGGCTTCCTCAGAGTAAGGAAGGCAACAGCTCCCCTCACCCCCCAGAAAGCAGCGGGGCTCGTCGCGATGAAAAAGGCAGCCCTGATGCCGAGGAGAGCCTTGCAAGGAGGCGGAAAGGAAAAGCCCGAAAAGGCCCCAAAAGAAGCGGGGGGAGCTTCGCCCGCCTGGTGGGCAGCCATCGAGGCGTTTTCAAAGGCGGCGCCTGGGAGAGATGAGGCGGCGCTCCGGCGGTCCTTTTGCCAGGGTTCGGCGGCAGCAGTAGCGCTCTGACTATTGCCGCCGCTGCTGCCGCCGAACGCTGGCAACAGGCGCGCACAGGCTGCCCACCAGGCGGGCGAAGCTCCCCCCGCTTCTTTTGGTGCCTTTTCGGGCTTTTCCTTTCCGCCTCTTTGCAAGGCTCTCCTCTGCATCAGGGCTGCCTTTTTCATCGCGACGAGCCCCGCTGCTTTCTGGGGGGTGAGGGGAGCTGTTGCCTTCCTTACTCCGAGGAAGCCTGCAGAGCCTCGCAAGGATCTCTTTCGGCTCCGCTTCTATGCTGGACCTTTAGCCTGCTCTTCCTCTTCTCTATACAGCAATCGCCTACTCATTACAATGCCTCCCGCGAGTTTGGTCTTATTTTGTCTTGACTAGAGCAAAAGCTGGCGCGCCTCCGCCCCCTTCCCGCCCCGCCGGCGGCAATAGTCATTACTATTACAATGCTTGGTGTGAAACAAAATTTTATACCGATTTTTAATTGAAAATTAGGGGGTGCGCGTTATACACGTGTGTGCGTTATACTCGAATAAATACGGTATATGATTTGTGTTATATGGATACCCACTTAAGTAATAGCTGCATTTAACTCTTCCCTATTTTGAGATCCCTGAAAAATCAGGTTATTTTTTTAAAATAAAAAATTGTTTTTATTAAAAAAGTTTCTTCCGAAGAAAAAAATATTATATTCCTTTGAGTTTTCAGCACAAACAATACTTTTGTTCATAGACAGCACTTAAAACTTTAATTTTTGTGTTCATATGCCCATATAAAATATATGTTGCCATTTTATGGTGACTACTTCAAGCATTCACATTGTCTTCCATATATATTGTGGCATGGAAGTTTCTTATTTGCAAAGCTAAACCTTCTCTCCAGTAGTGGACATAGATGGATGCTAAATAGAATCAGAAGTCACAAGGCAAGTTTATGCAAGTGTGGAATAGAGTCTTGCTTTCATTAATAAAAGTCATATCAGTGCTTTCATTAACAAAAGCTATTACTGATCATTTGAGCAGCATAAGTCATAAATACAAACACAAAATCACATTGTGTTTAGCTAATGCTATGGTGTTGCTTACATTATAAAGATATATATTACCTGGTATGATGTTAATGATATCTTTAAGTTTCTATGATGATCTATTCATCTTGACCTATCACATTAGACAATTGTTAAAAAAATAGATTGTTTGGCATAACTTTGTTATACACCTATTACTTTGGTGTTAATATATTACAATAAAATCTGTGTTTAAAACCATCATTTTAAACTATTTTTCATTCCTTTAATCTAAGGGAATTTTAAGAAATAAGCACAAAAGAAATTTTCTATTGTTTATTTCTACTTTATTGTAAGCAGTTAAATTATTTAAAAAATCAAAATTTTGGAAGTGAAGAGCTTTTCTATATTTTTCCCTCTGATCTAATTGACACATAACAGTTGAACTGGGACTTCTTTTTCCTATACCTCTGTTTTTGTTTTTGGGTTTTTTTCTTGAGCTGGGCTAGAACCATCCATTTAGTTTTTGAGAATGCCCTTGAAATCTGTATGTATTTCAGTTTTTATAAACAATATACTGCTAAATGCTAGTCATTTGCTTGCAGCATTATACTTTTTTTGGTATTTTTTTAATTAAAAGAAAAATATATAATAAAATTAAATTAAATACAAATGCTCAAGAGCACCTAAGAATGTATTGCAGTTCTTTTGATACCTGTAAAGATTATATTCAGTTCCAGGATTTTGTACACAGAGATATATATAAGAGAGAGGGTCTGATACAAATAATACATTTTTTGTAATTATCAACAAGACATTGTGACTTTATCATGGCTTCAAACATGAAAATGTATATGCTGCTATAACAAACTGTTTATTACAATATTATCATATTCAGTACCTGATAAATGTTAAAAACAGCACAACATACAATGCTAGCATTTTGTTGGCACTTTTCTTTGTGGCTTGCATTTGCTGAACAAAATATAAATTGTGGGATCCTTGGTGCAATGTGAGCTTAGTGATTTTCATTCAAGCTGTGCGTAAATTGTAAAGCACTGTGAAGCAGTATGTAAGTCTCTAAGAGCTATTTCTGTTGCTGTTTCCTTACCAAACTAGGTAACATAATCAGTGCAGTTATTAATGATGTTAGCTTGTTTCATAATGAAACATCTGAAAGAAAACCACCATGCTCAGAGAGTACTAAGACTCTCACAGTTCAACCCAGAGCTACAAATATTTTATCAGAATAGAAAGTGTAATTCAATAAAGACTTACATTGTATATGCAATACTTAGTGGTTCCATGAGTGTTTTAAATTGTGACACTTCATTAGAAACATTCAATATTTTTTCTTTTTATAGAGCTTCTTTGTAAAAACATGGTTAAATAGCTTTTTTCAAACATTTACCCCCCTTACATAATTGTTGGAGAATGTAATTGTCCTGATTTATTTTTCTGCCCATTTTTTCTCCTGATTCAAAGAGTTACACATATGCTTAGAGACATTGAAAGTATATTCTTATACATTTCTTTTCTTGATTCCCATCAATGATTCATATATATCAAAGTAGAATATACATTCTCATGCTAACATTTTTTTCTGATCATACTCCCACTTCAGGCTTTTCAGTTCATAACCCAGGCTTCAATATTCAGGGTTGAAAGTAATTTTGAGATATTTGGAATTAAATGTATCCTTAGTCTGTGGGAGGTCATGGCCAAGCAGAAATTTGCTTTGAGCACTGTGTGATGGTAGCAGAAATAAATATGTCCAAGTTAGTATATGTGCCCCCAAAGTGCATGATATTTTTTCCTATGTCCATTAACCTTACTTGCTGTAATACTAATAACCTCAATGATTAATGTAATAATAGAGAAAACAAGTCATTATTGAAATTAAAACTATTAACAGTACAAGAATTGGGTCTCAGATATTTCATACCATTCTTAGTACTCCAAAGTAAAATAACATAAGCAATGCGATTCCCTGGTCAGCTAGCCTAACAGGATTAATTAAGATATATAACTGCATAGTAAGTAGGTAGTTGATCTGCCTTTTTGACCTTAGAATAAGAAAATAGTCTGAATTATGAAATAGTGAGATAAACAGGAAGGCAGATTTAAGCTACCATTCATCTTTTGATTTTGGAACACATCAGAGCTGTGCAGGAATTAGGAAAAAAAAACTCTAGTGAATGAATCTAGATTGAGATCTAACATGTTTATTTGCATGTAAATAAAAAACAGATGGTGCACTATTCCTTGATTTGCAGACCCTGGGTGGTGTAAGTTAGCATACATTTTGGGAGATGCTTTGCTAATATAATGGGACAATATCAAGATTTTGGAGGTCACAGTTTTCTATTGTGTTATATTCTACCTTTCACACACACACACACACACACATGTATTGCCTATTTATCTACTCATGTTTGCATGCACTGCTCCGTTAGCAAGAGGTGGGACAAGTAATGGGAGCTCACTTCAATGCATGGTGCTCGAGTCTCGAACTCGGACTGTCATCTTTCCAACTCACAAGCCAGCGTTCTTAACCACTGAGCCATCATCCTTTACTATAGAGCAATAAAGATTTTCACAAGTCCAGTCTCTCAGTAACTTCATGATATTAAAACAAACTGCAAATTAAAAAAAAAAATTCCCATGAGAAAAGAGAAAGAGAGAGAGATTAAACCATAATGTGTAATGTTTGGTATTCTGAATAGGTCTTTGGTCCGAAACAACATTACTTTTTATTTTATTTTTCTATTAAGGAAGCATGTCCTTTCATCTTTACTTTTTATATATCATTTAAATATAGTGAAGCAATATTAATAGAATACAAGATGCTTCATTCATTAAGACATTGATTGTGCCTTGTATCTCTGTCTTATAATACCTCATGATGAAATGAGCTCACAGAAATTCACAATGATATACCTAGCGGTTCTGCAACTCCTCAGGCTGCAGTGTTGCCTCAGTACCTCTGTTTCAAAAAATCAGATCATAGGCTGCATGCTGTCATATAATAAGGTGTCTGATCCTTATTACCAGTTTGTTGATGCACAGACTCCTTCAAATTGACCATTGCAACACATGGTTTCCCCTGAAACTAGCTGTGATAATTAGTGTGGCTCTAATGAGACAGAATGTCACTGATCTTGTGCTGAACTGTTGAGTATCGACGCTACGCATGGCAACTGTCATAGCTTGCCATCTGTGACAGAGCCTGGCATATTCTGTTAGCAAGGTAGAGCATGCTCAGTGAGTTGATTCAAAACAAATGGTTTCTTGCCTGATCAGAAAGAGCTGTAGTATGGTAAATGAGATGATATTTTTATATTTCCTGTTTCTGTTGTGCTAAATCAGTCACAAAAAATGCTAACTAATCTATTTCAATTTACAATTAGAAAAATATTTACAGATGTTGTTTCACATTTTTGCTGTTTGTAAGGCAACAGTTCAGTTGCTTATTTTCATTTTTAAGTAAAAGGATTAAGTAGACAAAAATTATGTAATAAGATTGAAAAGTCACATTTTCTTTTTATTATTGAACCAGATAATCCATACTGAATTCTTGATCTAAAAGAATAATTTTCTTTCTTGGAGAAAGATCATCTATTTTGTTTTTTTATATACATGCAGATATACATGCAGTGTGTGTGTGTGTGTGTGTTTGTGTGTGTTTGTGTGTGTGTGTGTGTGTGTTTCTACCCCTTCCCCAAAGAGATAGCCAACATAGAGATTCCAAATAAGCAGGAAATTACCACTGTGATATATACCAAATGTATCTAAGTGCCAACAAAACGGAAAGATTATTTCTGACAGAGGAGCCTATGCTTATTGGCTGGTGTTGTTCTTAACTGAAATCACTGGTCACAAAATTTGTAGAAGTGGAAGTCCAGCACCGTTTATCATTCCACGATGCTTTGTTGCTTTTTATTTCCTCTTCCTCTGGCAGACCACACAGGGCTTGTTCTGAAGAACATTTTCACTAATCTGATCAGGCAGCCAAATACGCCGGGAAAACTGCTTTAATGATCCCACTAATTACCTCAAGTCAATATGAACTGTATTATTAGACTGAGGGAAAATATTCCATTAGGTCTCCCCCTTGGGAGTTTCTCCGCTTTGTGATGTCACTGAAGCCTTCGGCCTCTTGCTTGTAATTAATTTTATTTACACACGCAGGCACGCACAAGGTCACACCTGCACAACCAGAGCTGGCCAGGGAGCTAGTAGCACTCAGCCTTAATCAGATCTGTCATAATTACCATTCTGCATGTTTCTGACACACGCTGTGAAATATTTCAATTTAACTGCCGCTACCAGCACAACCAGATGTAGTGCAAGTGTGGCTGCATTGGAAATATTATTCCTCAGGATAAACTCTCTCCTCCTTTTTTCCTCCGACCCCCCTCTCCCTTTTAACAGCTAATGTGGCACAGAAGCTGATGTATCCTGTAAATCTTGAATGCAGTGCTAGATTGATAACAGCAGATTAGACAGTTTAACCACAAACAGCTTGTTCATTTTTCACAAATGAAAACCACATGTGGTGCAACTAAAATTCCAAGCCTCTTTTCAATGATAGTTCTTTTTCTAGTTCCTTTGTTATTTGAGGTGTATTTTTTGCCACATAGGTTGTAAAATCATGACTTACACACATAGAAAACAATTGTTATCCAAGCTTCTCAAATTATTTCTTGGTAACTACATTTCATTAAACCTGTAATACAAAGTCAGTCAGCCAGCTAACCAGGGGCAAAGCAAAATATTAATGAGATACTATTTTGTGTGTGTTATCACCTGAACCTACTTTTAGAAAATATCCTGCAGGATCATTTTTTTAAAAAAAGCTCATCAGGTTGCAACTATATTTCTTATTTGCAAAGATATAGCTTCTCAAAGGCTTGGAGAACAACCCCCCCCCCCCAGTGAATTTTTACTGAAATAAAATGAAGATTGATGATACATCCTTTGCATTTTAGGGAACTCATACAAAACTGTAAGTTTTGTGATTCAAAAAGATAAAAACTCAAGATACAAGTTATCAGCTTACATAATGTTCACAATGATTTCTACAACCTATTGCTTCATGCTGCATAGCTGCATTATATAATATACCCCAAGATTTTATATTGCTTTCTATTCTAAAAGGTAAAACTCTACCATGTTTCCTAAATGTTTATGAATTAAATATGAAAGCATGAAAAATCTTATATTATTGAATTCTTTTAAAAAAACTTAAACAGTTATTAAATTAATATAGTATTTTCATTGTTATACTTTAAAAAAAATATTTCATAGGGTTTATATCTTTTTCTACTTGACATGAAGCCAGTCTAAATAGTTTTCCTTCTCTCAGTTTTTCCCATAACAGTATTAAGCTGAGAGAGAATCTCAAAATCAAAAGTGAGTTTCCATGACAGAGAGTGAACTTGAACCTGGGTGTTTCCAATTGAAGTTCAGCACCTTAGCAACACATTTCAGGTAATCCTTGACTTACAACTGTAATTGAGCCCAGAATTACAGTTGTAAATCGTGCTTGTCATTAAGCAGGTCATTATGTGTTGTGCTCAATTTTACAACTTTTTTTGTGGTAATAGTTAAGTTAAAGCAACCTTCTTTTTTGGGTCCCTCATAACTTTGAATGGTCACTAACTGACTAGTCATAAATTGAGAAATCTCTATAGTATATTGTAGTAGGTTAATGATTGTTTTACAGTTGAATAGTAAATAAGCTCTTGCTTTTTATACTCTGTGTGTGTGTGCGCATGCACGCATGTGCATGTCGGTGCATGTTATGTGTGTGTAAATATATATGTGTGTGTGTATACACATACACACACATACATACTTGTGTGTGTACGTGTGTGTGTGTGTGTGTGTGTGTATGTAACAACAGAACAACAAAGTTGGAAGGGACCCTGGAGGTCTTCTAGTCCTACCCCTTGCTCAGGCAGGAAACCCTATACTATTTCAGACAAATGGTTATTCAATCTCTTTTTAAAAATTTCTAATGTAGCATTCACAACTTCTGGAGACCAGTTGTTCCACTGATTAATTGTTCTAATTGTCAGAAAATAAACGGCCCAGAAGCTCATGTCCACTTGACTGTCACTGTTTATGACAGCTTTCATTGATATGAGGAAAAAGCACTTCATATATTCCCTGCGATTTTCTCTCCTCACACATTGCTCTGTTTTGTTCTCCCGCACTCAATATTAAATCAACTAGCCAATCAGAGAGGAGTGAAGAGTCCTTCCTGGTAATAAACAGAAATTCTTCTCCTTCTCAGCCAACAACAAATTCTTTACCCAGCCTGCCAAAAGCCTAATGGCCAACTTGTTGACTCTTCTGTCATAAGCTATGAAAGATGGAATAAGAACAATCCAGACAAGAAAGACCTTCTGAGAAAAGAAAGACCTTCTGTTTTTCTTGGTTCCTTTTTTCTTCTGTACATCTGTTACCAAGTTAGTTGAGAAAGAAGAAAGCAATTTCCCAGTAACAGAATGTGAGCTGGTCTAGCTTAGTCTTTCCCTTCTCTGTAGTAGCCCTTACCTAAGATGAGGGTGAAACTTTTGCAACACCTGCGTTAACTTCATAGGGTAGGGTAGGGTGGAGAGGGGAGGGGAGGGCAATGGAATGGAATAGAATAGAATAAATAGAATAGAATAGAATAGAATAGAATAATAGAATAGAATAACTGTATGTATATAAAATGCCTGCATTACTTGTTTGGAATCTTTCAGTAAAGAAACAAAACTTCAGTGAAGTCAAAAATAACTTTGGAGGATAAGATATGATAACTATATTATATAAGCAATATCAGAGAATTTTATTCTCACATTCTGTTTTCACGAAAGGTTATTGCTGGAATACTATTTGTTTGGGTACTCCTTGTGAATTTTTCCTAGGCATTCTGTTGGCTACAAGACACTACAGAATACTAATCCTGGGGCATATGCAAACTAGCAAGGTATCTGAAAGACCCAACTTTCTCTAAGATCAGAACAGCATTTTTAGAGCTAGATTTAACAGGCTCCCATCAACACTCTTGCAAAGCAGGTATAACAAAACATCATAGCAAAGTGAATATGTACATGTGGTAATAAGAAGGTTGAAACATCTTATGTTTGATTACAATGTATGATTATACAGGAATATTAGATCAATATACATCCTTCGCCTAACAGATATCTAAGGACACCAGACAATATTTTACATGAACTTCTGCAGACTTAAATCCTGCCATCACCTATGCAGTAGCTAAGGTTTTGCTGCTGCAATGAAAATAAGGCAAAACTGATTATAGGAGTCCTATTTTCACTAATAACACATTTAGTTATTTTAATAATGTTTGGAGGATATATATTTTGGTGTGTAGTCTTGGATTGGATTTATTGGATTTAAATATTGTATTTAGTAGTGAATATATGATATTGTTGTAATAATATAATAGGGATGTTACCCTGTATACAAGTACCCTGTATTTGATTTACTTAAACTAGTCAATATACAATTGTGTTCATTTGCCTTACTCTGATTCTATTGGTTACCCTTTTATTCATTGTTATTTGCTTTATGTTGCTGGTCATTGATCTAATAAATATTACACAGAGAACAGTGATTCAGCCCTTTCATCTGATTCGTACTTATGAATAAAAGTTATTTATGGGATTATTTAAAATAAAAATGTAGATACTTTTACAGGGTTTGTTACTTTGTTGGTTTGTTCTGATAATACAGAGCCAAAAAATACAGATCTGCTACTTTAGCAGTGCAAGTACGTGTTAGAACTTGCAAACTTTTCAAAGGCATTCTTATCCATTCTATTTGGATACTTACAGGTGAAACTCGAAAAATTAGAAAATCGTGCAAAAGTTCATTTATTTCAGTAATGCAACTTAAAAGGTAAAACTAATATATGAGATAACTCATTACATGTAAAACAAGATAGTTCAAGCCGTGATTTGTCATAATTGTGATGATTATGGCGTACAGCTCATGAAAACCCCAAATCCACCATCTCAGAAAATTAGAATATTACATGCAATCAATAAAACAAGGATTGTACATAGAACAATATCAGACCTCTGAAAAGTATAAGCATGCATATGTTCTCAGTACTTGGTTTGGACCCCTTTTGCAGCAATTACTGCCTCAATGTAGCGTGGCACTGCTGAGGTATTATGGAAGACCAGGATGCTTCAATAGCGGCCTTAAGTTCTTCTGCATTGTTCGGTCTCATGTCTCTCATCTTTCTCTTGGCAATGCCCCATAGATTCTCTATAGGGTTCAGGTCAGGCAAGTTTGCTTACCAATCAAGCACAGTAATCCCACAGTCATTGAACCAGGTTTTAGTGCTTTTGGCAGTATGGGCAGCTGGAAAATGAAGTCAGCATCCCCATAAAGCTCATTTGCAGAAGGAAACATGAAGTGCTCCAAAATCTCCTGGTAGACAGCTGCGTTGACCCTGGTCTTAATGAAGCACAGTGGTCCAAAGTCCTGTTGCTCAGTGGTCCAAAGTCTTCTTTTCTGATGACAGTAATTTTTGCATCTCATTTGGAAACCAAGGACCCAGAGTATGGAGGAAGAATGGAGAGGCCAATCAAGAAAAAAGCACTAAAGGAATTACCAGTTGCTTAGGGCCAATGTTCCAGGTTGATATATTTTTTTTAGCAATTATTATTCCCACAATTTCTCTTTGTGCAGAGAAATTGTTAGCAGAATTCAGTGCATTCCTGAAAACTGAAGTCAGTTGAACAAATTAAAAATAAATTGCATCAGTTTTAACAATGCACTAAGAACACATGCAAAAATAACTAATAAAATCTTGTGACAGATATATAACCGAATATATAGATCACTAGAGCCAGGAAATTCCATCATCAAAAGACTAATTAAGCTTTGGAATTTTGCAATAATTAGTGAAGTTATAGTTAATAAGCAGAAGTAATAGGTGATCAGAAGAAAGGTAATAATTTTATTCCAAAGAAACCGATTAGTTGATAACTATGATAATGTAAGTATTATTGTTGTATGTTTAAAACATGTCAATAAAAGTTACAATTATAGCTGGATGCTATAGGAGGAACTTCTATTTTATCAAGAACTAATTGAAATTAAAGTGAATTGTGGTTGATTACATGCATAAAAGAAATTTGTTTTTCATAATAATTTACATGAGGAAAAATGTTTCCTGTTTTATGATATGAATTACAACATGTAATTTTACATTCAGGCCTGAATTTATGAATTGACAGATGATTTATCTTATTTAATTTTAAGAACCTTTTTTACTAGTATATTTTTGCCTATAATTGCAATTTGTATTATAATAGTTAATAATAATAATAATAATAATAATAATAATAACAACAACAACAACAACAACAACAACAACAACAATAATAATAATAATAATAATAGACAGAATAAAGTTGGAAAGAAGGAATTAAGGTCAGGATATGAGTTTGAGTACCCATGGTTAATCATTTTGTTTTTATTACATAAGGATGCAAGTTTCAATACATTGTATTACAACAAATAATATATTGTAATAGGTAATGATTTTAATTAAGAATTTATGAATGGCATTTATTCTACTGGATAAGAATTTCATGAAACCTACAGTAAGTGAAAATAAAATAAGACAAAGTAAGTGTAGCATTATTTAGGGACAATTTTATTTTGCATT
Source organism: Natrix helvetica (assembly GCF_964273705.1). Classification (NCBI taxonomy): domain Eukaryota; kingdom Metazoa; phylum Chordata; class Lepidosauria; order Squamata; family Natricidae; genus Natrix; species Natrix helvetica. The sequence goes on from NC_138554.1 coordinate 95,749,558, forward strand.
AATGCTCACATTTTCCAATAATTTAATAAAATTGGAAAAGTTGGAAAAATTGGAAAATACATATTTCATCTATAAAAGGTATCAGTAATTCCATACATTTTCATACTAAATTATGATGGAAAGAATATTAGATTTGTCTTTGTACCCCTGCCTTCAGCAGACGAATTTCAAAATTTTTGTATGTTTTGGTACCATTTGGTAGAGCTAAAGACCAGTTCGGAAAAACTTCTGAAATTCTTTCCAACCTGTTTATCAGCAGTATCTTTTATTTGTTTCTTTGGTTTTTTTAGATTTTTTTTAATCCTGTCTTTATTGTTTTGTAATTAACTCAAAGCAATGAACATATATAATATTATTCTTCCTATCTATGACATGAGTTGACCTGAGACACGGTGGCTGGCCTAAAGTCTACTAGTCAGCTTTTATGCCTAAGGCAGCACTAAAACTCACATACTTCTTAGTTTTCTGTATATTCTACTTCTTCTGAAGTTGTGTGTGCATGTACAGCTGTACTTTCTTAACGGGAGTAATCAGGCTGTGTGCATATATTTTGCTTGCGTGTGTGGGTAGGTGGATATGTATGGCCTTTGTGCATGTCTTTCTGCACTCACCTCAGTGTTGTGACCTGCCAGGGGCCTGCAGAGCTGGCAGTAGACTTGGACAGTGAGGAAGTTGGGGAGGAACATGAGCCAATCCTGAAGTCTGGGGAAGGCTCTGATGAGTGTTCTGCGTTGGAGACAGAGATGGGGCCAATTAAGGAACGGGGCGACTTGGGAGTAAAGGTACAAGTGGATGCTGAATGGCCACTCCCATAGGGAATAAATAGGAGCAAAAGGGAAGTGGTATTTGCAGGAGACAATTAGTTCGTTTATTAGTGTGAAAATTTGCTTATCTGAGTTGTGCCTCACAGAGACTCCAAGTATTTCATTATACAGCATTGTGCCTGAAAGCTATCGGCCTGGCAACTATTCAAGGATTAATAAGGTCTGTTGTTGAAATTCACACTTCAAAGGCTTATTGCTGGGACTTTTCTGTATGTGAATGCTAGAAATTCACATTAGTCAAATAAAAATGGTTTTTTTTCAGGACAAGGAGTCTGTTTTGTGATTTTGTGAAGCCTAGGTCAGAACACTCCAGGTGTGCACTGACAACAATAGAGTGGCTGAAAGTCTAATCAGCAGTATTCTAAATAACTATCACTCCCATAGTAGTTGGTGACTTTTTTCAAGATTGTACTTCCCCAGAACAATTATTGGCTTTTCTGATCACACTAAATATGATTTTATATTCAGAGGTCTTGTTGATTGAAAGTATTCCAGTCCTCTACAGAATTTCTTTCTACCATTCCTCTGATAAAATAAAATTTGGAAAATGGAAAAAATGGTATGTTATTAATGCTATATTTACACTTAAGTAAACTTTATTTATATAATATTCTAGGCACAGTTAACTGAAATAAAACTCCATTAAGCTTAAAACTTGAGAAAATATATGCAGGATTTTGTTATTAGACAAAAATATTTTTCTGAAAAGCATTAATTGGTTAAATTAATAAATTTAATAAAATATTTTATTTTGTTATCCTAATAACAAAATCCTGCATATATTTTCTCAGATGTTTTATGCTCAATGAAGCCTAGAATATTGTATAAATTTTAAGTTTATCCTAAATGTATATATAGCATAAATAATATACTATTTTTTCATTTCCCAAATTTTATTTTAAATGAAATAAAATTTTGGTCAAATATTAATCAAATTTGATATTTGATCTATCTTGAATCAAAAGGAACTTTTGGGGACCACATGTTATTTTTAATAATCAAATGACTTGATTAATAGTGCATATTTGTTTAAACAAAGTTAGTTATTATTGTAATGCTAATGTAAAAATATTCATATTTTGCAATGTGAGGAATCTGAGTAGGAATAGGGCTTGTTAAAAAGGTTCTTTGTGTAGTTGACCTTCCCAGTTCAGTTATGTGCATTCTTTGCAGTTAAATTTAAGATATGTCCATAACAAAACTGTCTTTTATTTCAAGGTTTGCAAATACATCCCTTTGTTCAATGTATAAATCTCAGACAAATGAAATTAAGCTGATGTTTTATATTTGAGTAAACAGTTAGTGGTTCAGATGTATATGCATGTCAGTCAATGTACTGTTTTAGGACGGTTTTCAGCCTCTCCTTCCTTTGTTGCGCCATTCCCAACTCCAGCCTTGTCTCGGGCCTTGGCCCACATGTTGCCCCTCCTGTGGCCTCAAACTACTGCCCTCTAGGGCCAAAGCAATGCCACGGTAAGGCAAATGGCTGCTGGAGGGAAGGGCGCAGGAGCGGTTTGGGAACGAACCAGATGGTTCTTCTTACCTGTAAGAAGTGCCATCTGGAAAGTGCTGCAGCAGAGATCTTCCATCTACTTCCATCCCTTGCCAAACTTCAGTCACTCGTGGAGACGCTCTCCTGGTCGGCAACTGCTTCTCTTGCTAGGGGAAAGAGTGTCTCTCCTGGTCGGCAACTGCTTCTCTTGCTGGGAGAAAGAGTGCCTCTCCTGGTCGGCAACTGCTTCTCTTGCTGGGAGAAAGAGTGTCTCTTGTGCAATTTAGCAGCTGTGACCCACCACTTTCCTCTAAATCTCATCCGGAAAGTGCTGTGGCACAGAGAACTAGTATTCAACATGGCTGCTGCTTCTCTGTGCTGCACACTTTCTGGATGGGACTTAGAATAAAGTGGTGGCTCACAGCTGCTAAATTGCACAAGAGACAATTTCTTTCCAGCAAGAGCAGTGGTGGAGAGAAGCAGCCACTGCCCCAGAGAGCAGATATGGAGCAAAGCAGGCCCCGAAAGGCCGCTCAGTCAACCCTTGCCACATGGCGGAAGATCTGTGTGTGCGTATGCGCAGATACCATGTGTATGTGCATGCACAAGCACTCACATTTTTGGTGAACTGGTTGTTAAGTGGGTTGAATCCCACCACTGCCTTAACTATATTACATTTCCTTTTCATCCTGTAGCATTGTTGCTGAATTTTATCTACATCTGATCATTGAGCATATTAAAAAAATTGATTTGATTTGAAACCAAATAAACATGGAATGCACTGGGAGCAATGCAATGACAAACTTTAATCCTTTTTGAAATGCCTAAACAAAGCTTCTCTGTTTTATTTGTACTTTTATGACCTCCATCAAATCTTCATACAATTTTGTTCCTATATTTTTTTTTCCAATGCAGCTACCCTCTCTTCTTCCCCTTCCCCATTCCATCTCCATTTTTTATTTCTTCACTATTGTTTTGCTGTTTCTCCAGATAGGATGGAAAGGAATGTTATGTGAATATATTTTATGTATGAAAGAGTGGGCTGTGTATATAAAAATATACCTGGTGCAACCAGATACAGGATAAATTAATTTTATAAATAGGACATGTTATTTTACAAGCAGTTATTTTTAATTGGTTGTTATTAGAGCACATTAATATTAAACATTTTTTGTTCTTAATTTGGCTTTCTTTGAAGTATGGCTTCTACAATATGAGTGGGGATACATATAACATACATACAACTAAATAAATATGTTATAACGACACATTTATTGGGTATACTAGCATAAGTTTCAGCTGATCCTATGGGGAAGATATATATGATACATGGTTTTTGTCTGCAGTATGTGTATGCTCTTTGGAGGTTGATCTTAAATTGTTTTCCTTTGAAATAGATGCAGTTCTTGTATTAAGTTGAATATAAACTGCTAAAGCTTTGGGTGCAATTTTTAGAGATCTCAAGAGTTACTTAAGATGTAATAATTTCTGGCATTTCTATAACACTTTCAAATACCCCAAATATTTCATGTACAATATATCTAATTATATCCTTGTATCAAAATAAAAAGGGAACATTGTTTCACGTATCAAAGAATGGGTATATGGATATTTCCTATGCCCAGCATTTATAGGAAGCTCAGTTTCAAATTGAATAGTTGCTGATTAATACTTGTGACATTACAGTTTGTAAAATTTTACTCTGTTCTTAATGTACCTAGAAGTATTAGCTGTACTTCAAAACATATGCATCAGCTAAGTTGCAAAAAAGTAGAAATAGATATATAATACTGAAATATAAGCAGGATGCTGGGGATATTTTGATGGGAAGAATATTTAAAACATTTCATTTTTCCAATCAGGGCAAAGAATGGACAGTTGGCACAGAGGTTTAAATCTGCAAATTCAGTAATTTTTGCTGGTTTTGCAACATTTTTGTGTATTTGTAGTTGTAATCAGGAAAGAGCAAGTGGAACAAATGCTGCAAATGTATGCAAATGAGAGGGAAAGAAAGATTATGCAAATAAAATGGTATCTAATATAAGGGAATAGATAATTTAGGCAAACAATAGCTCAAATTTAGATAATTGGAATACAGCAAAAACTAGAAATCTCAAGTTTGACTTGTTTTTTTTAATCTTACTGGAACAAAAACACGAAGTTGGAATAAAGCTAATTATGATTTTTTTAGAGATATATTTTATATAACTGCTTTAAATATACTTACACATTTTCTTCCATTCAATCAAGTCCGATTCTTAGGGAAGTGGTTTTTCACCGTCTCCTTTCTAGGACTGAGTGAAGGTAGCTGGCCCAAGGTCCTCTAGCTGACTTTGTGCCTGAAGTGGGACTAGAAGTCAGTTTCCTGTTTCTAACCCCATGCTTTAACCACTGCACCAAACTGGCTCTCTACCCAGTATTATTCTATGTTATTTATTTCTACATATTGTTTATAGAATCTGATCTACAGATCATATTATAAGATCACCCTTGCCCAAATATTGGTGAACCTAACATTTATGTTATAGTACACTGCAACAATTGTAAATATGAATCAATTGCCAAACATATGAAGAACGGTTGCAGGAACTGGGTATGTTTAGCTTAAGAGAAAGAAGGACTAGGGGAGACATGATAGCATTGTTCCAATATCTCAGGGGTTGCCACAAAGAAGAGGGAGTCAAACTATTCTCCAAGGCACCTGAGGGTAGAACAAGAAGCAATGGGTGGAAACTAATCAAGGAGAGAAGCAACTTAGAACTGAGGAGAAATTTCCTGACAGTTAGAACAATTAATCAGTGGAACAGCTTGCCTCCAGAAGTTGTGAATGCCCCAACACTGGAAGTCTTTAAGAAGATGTTGGATAGCTATTTGTCTGAAACGGTATAGGGTTTCCTGCCTAGGCAGGGGGTTGGACTAGAAGACCTCCAAGGTCCTTTCCAACTCTACTATTGTATTGTATTGTAAGTGCTAGAATTGTGGTCATGTGACTGCAGAGCTAGTAACAGGGTCCTAACTTCGAGGACAGGTTGTACATTACTTTTCTGAGGCCATTGTAAATTTTAACCTTTGATAAACAGTGGTCATAACTTGAGGACTATTTATGTTATCATGTTTGCTTAATTCCTGATGAGTTTTTACACACCCATCTGTGGCAGACAAGACCTTTCCTATCTGTTCATACATATTGACAGCACATTTAAATGGTCCTTTTTAGAAGACACATATTTTTCATTAAGTTGGGATAAACTATTCGTTTTATTTAGATATCTATTAAACATCCTGTGTCCCCATTATCTGTACAAAAATACATTCAGAATGTCAGCTTTTTTTCTTATTGCCCACATCTTGGATTCTTCATTTGTAGAAGGAGTAAAGGAACAATATGGTATTGCAGTTATTTTGATCAAGCCAAAATTTATCCTCTTTCAAGAGGAATGGTGATTTACCTAACGAAAAGTAGCACTGGGCCAATTCTTGGGAGACTCATAGTTATATTGCTAAAGCCAGGTACTCTATTGAGTAGGGCCACAGCCATCAATGTGTTTAATTGAAGCAGCTCCTTGTTTGAAGAAGCTATAACAGAACTGCTTGAACAACAATAACAACAATGTTAAAATTTCCTCCAGAAACGGAGCTACAATGTGATAGTACCGTAGTGACTATTTCAAACACATTCTGATAATCCATATATGTATGCTGGAAAGGTCACTATTATGTTTCGGAATTCTCCATTTATAAGAACAAACTTTAACTGGATGGCCATAGAAACATATTGTTTATGGAAATACTCAGCAATGAAGAAAGTCAATATGGAGAGTCTTTCTTGGAATGTAGGTTTTTTTCTCTGAAAAAAATGTATGCTCTATGAGATACACATGAATTGCATATAATTCTGTTCATATCTACTCAAAAGTAAACTCCATTGAGTTCAGTGCAACTTAGTTGAAATGGGACATATGTGCCATCTTTATATTACCGGATTCCAACTATCAGGATATCTGACTGATTGTTAAGTTAGTTGGCTTTGATGGCAATTATAGCCTAGAAACATTTGGAGGGGAAGAAATCCATAATATAAGAGGATTTGATCCTGAAGGTTCAGGGTTATACATCTAATATATCTCAAAATTATCTGTTAGGCCTGAGCAGGTAATTTGATGAGATACTTTGGAAATGTAGAGACACTCAAGAGTATTTTCCAAAGTCTGCATGATGGACTTTCTGATATTTGGGCTTTAGGGGAGGATGAAGAACTGTTAATGCCAGAGATCCAGATGGCTGCTTTGAATGTATTGCACATCCTAGTTTTATAGGGGAAAAGTTTACAGTTAAATATTAAAAGCAGAAATGTTTATTATTCTTTTCAGCTAGCATGTATTATTTCATTATAAAGAAGTCTGTAGTAATGGAGATTGTTTTAAGCTCTGTAATATTTAAAGGGTTAATATGAGAGATAAAGAGAGAGAAAATCAAGGCAAACATTTTTATTTCTGGACATGGGGAAGGTGGTTCTGATTAAATTACAAGTTTATTAGAATGAGATATAAGACAGTACATCTTTTCTTGCCCTCAGCTTTAATGCCTTTAATCAAATAATGACCTTCTGGAAATAGTTAATTTTAAGCATTTGGAAAGATCAATACCACTTTGCCACCAAAAAATGGCCCCAATGATGTGAAATTTGATGTATTTAAAGTATCCTTTTAACCTAGTAAATAATTTAAAATGCTTTCAGTAATCTTTTGCCACTATTATATCTCATTGTTCAAAGTATGACCAATCCTTTGATCTTGGAGATTGAAGTCCAAAGCAAGTTCAATGAATCTGCTTTCCTTATATATGTATGTAATCTCTAGAAGATTAATTATTAGAGAAGAAAGTGTGTGTGTGTGTATGTGTGTGTGTGTGTGTGTGTTTATCTGTGTATGTATAAATGGTAGGTAGGTAGGTAGGTAGGTAGGTAGGTAGGTAGGTAGGTAGATAGATAGATAGATAGATAGATAGATAGATAGATAGATAGATAGATAGATAGATAGATATTAGACAGACAGACAGAAGTATTTTAACAATTTTTAACCTGTTTTTTCCTTTTGGTGTAAAGGTGAAAAATTAGGTGACTAATTCTTTTGGAAGTCCATTTTATCCAGAACACTGGTATAAAATTATGTTTGAGTGTCATCAGTTTTCTAAATGGGAAAAATTACCCTCTATTAGCATGTTTGTGGGCAGATTAAAAACAGTCTTCATTAGCATAAGGAACACTTACTGATTCTTTATGAAACTAGAAAATTATTTGCTGAATGATAAATTGCCAGCTTTACAGTTAGTTGTTGTTGACAATGAGCTCATTCAAAATGTGTATTGCAGTTTAGCCTACAAGACTGAATTCCTTTTTACTCAGAACTACTGCTTAATGGATTATGTACTTAAACCCTGTTCATACTACATATGAAATGTAATTCATGCTTTTCATGAAAATATTTGTATCAAATATCATGCATATTTAGAGTGATTTATTTTAATACTCTGTGTTTTTGTGATACGTTACACTACAGATACAACAAAATGTATTTGCATATAATTTTAGAAAAGAAAAAAACTTCCCATAATATTAAGATTAGGAAGCATGAGTTAGTCTTTTGAATTTAATGGAGAAATCTTATTACATCATTAAAAAAAATTAAAATAGGACTGGTTCCCTAATCAAAAGCGCAATACTATGTTTGATATCCTTTGTTGCTAAACATTTTAAGCATATGTAATGAAAGTATTTGCGGTCTAAAGTATTAAGGATTAATTTTACTAGAAAGTGCATAGGGATAATGATATCCCATTGCAGCCATGATTAGCTTGAAGATCTAGCTCCCTGTCTTGTCTGTCCAAATATCTTTATCCCTGGTTTCAGTGGATTAGGGGTTATATTCTATGAAGAATTCTATTACAATAAAAATTAAAAACAAAAGCTTTATTCATGTTTATTTGGACAGCATTATTTATTCTTACTAATTTATAAATCACATTTTGAAGGGGTTCTTTTGAATCAGTAAAATAATTTACCAAAAAATTTTGAAATCAGAAATTTATGGCTGTTACAATAACAAAATATGAAAGGTTACAAATAACATTGTTTTAGTTTTAATTTTTAAAAAACATCTGATATAATTTCCACTGAATTTCGCAATTGATTTTCTGTTTTAAAATTTTATGTTTCTTTAATAACATTCTTAAGGAGGAGGGGACTTACTATAGTTGCCTCCCTTTCATTTTTTGCTAACTGTGGCAAGACTTACATATGTCACTCAGCTACTATAAACGTGCATAGCAGTTTTTCCTTTGTAGCAGATGGATTTTAAACTTGACTTCTCAATAAATGTAGGTTTACAATACATAACTTTACAGGATTTGTGTTGTATATAACAGGTTTGAACACATTATCTCAGAATTCATCTGCATGGCATTTTCAGCTTATTCCAGGCCCCATGCCAGTATCTTAAGTAATAGGGAGAGAGTGTAGTGATTGATAGCAGCTAAAGAAGTGATTTTGAATAGAAACAAAGGCTTTAGAACAGAAGGTGTCAAATTAAACTTTGTCAGTTTGAAAAGTAGTAACATCCTGAAAGTTCATCTACATATTTACATGTGACTAATGTTTATATTTTGCTTTGCTTTGCTCCTTCTTTATATGCAGTGCAATGCTGCCTGGCAGAGTTGCTGCACATCAGCGAAGGGTGTTCCTACTGTTGTTTTAGGATGTATTTTTTCCAAGTACATTCAAGTCCTAAGGGCAGTCTTCCATATGTGTTTTTATATACCAATATAGTAGGGTTTTTAATGAATACGTAATTTTTATGGAGAAAATCCCCCCACATACATTTCAGCCATCATTTTGGATTAAACTAACCATTCTAAATACTAATGCATTCACTTCTAGCATAATTCCAGTTGTGTAGGCCATACCTTTCAGTTTTGATTTTACCCAGATGAGCGTACTCCCAATGAAAGGTATCTGAAGCACGATGCATTTTTCATAATTTTACGAATATTACAAGTTACATAGCTACATTTTCACTTGTATTGTTTGTTGAGTTTGAATCCTATTATAAAAAAGGTAAAAATTAAATAAGCAAATTACAGCTTGATAAGAATTTTTTTATATAAAAGCATCTCACTAGCAACAAGGATAACAATGGGATTGGTTTTTCAGAAGTAATAGAATAAATGTGCTAAATAATTGTGGAGTTAGCATATTTGGAGAAAACTTTACAAATACCTTGTTTTAGATTTAAGATGCAGAAAATCTATATGCTTCATTAAAAATATCACTTCTAAAAGTTTAAATATTATTTAAAAATATGAGCAAGTTAGGGACAATTTACTTTTTACAATAAAAAAAATATTCTGTGTTTTAAGTTTGGGTTTATATTTTGACAAAAAGCAGTAGATTTTAATCTTTTAAAATTACTAGACCATCTTAGAAAAGCTAATCAGACTGTATTTAAACGTGCAATTTATCACACTATTTGAGGCGGTAAGGAATTGGAAGTATTATTTCAGGGCAAAGGTTAATAGCCAAATACTGGAAATGTTTTATCAGACATAGGCAATTAATAAGGATATTTTAACACTCGGAACATAGAAGTGACAAAAAGAACAAAATACTTTCTAAATGGATGGATTTTGTTGTGGGTTTCTTTTTCTGGATTCACTTTTTGACTCATGCAGACTGTGTTAAGAAATTAGGTTTGATAATTGCAAAGAATATACCAAAAAGGAGTTTTATAAATAGATATATTCCACCTATTTATTTGATCAAATGTGTCTTTGCTTTAAGATTTTATTCCACTAAAGTTGAAGATGAGGCAGAATCACTTGTTATTTTTTTTTATTACCAATTAAGTAAATCTGCCCTTCATGTATATATTTTTCACAGGATAATATAATGTGCTAGATATTTGTCATCCAAGATTAACAGGAATCAATCCAAAAGAAAAACAAAAGCACACTGTTCTACTATTCCATGGAACATTTCTACGAGGCAGTCTGCCACTAAAACTAATATATTTATTTACATTTTAAAAAACTATATTCCATAGTTATGATATTAGAAAGTTCCTTGGGTGTTTTCAGTGGTTGCCCATACAATTTATCACTGTGTTTTATCTATAATTTACAAATATCCTAAAATGTTTTATACTATTAATAAAAAACTATACTATCAAAATTTTCATTAATTTTGTTAATGGTTGTTAGAGTTTAATATGTGGATTAAACAGGATTTGTTTCTGTGTTTTAATTTTTTATTACATTATAAACTGTCTTAAAGGCTTGGTCTTCATAAGTAGTATTTAAAAATAGAAAGTTAATATTAACAATATTTTTAAACTATTCTACAGTTAAAGCACTCTAGCATTTTAACCTAAATTGCCATGGATAATTATGTATCATTTTTGTGTTTGTCTTGAGGCATTTATACTGATAAACTAAACATTGGTGTTCTTTGTCATGTTTGCTCAGTTTAAATATAAAAAATAATAATGCTATTGATATAATTTAAGATGGCATGTAGGCAATTGCTAAACCGTTAAGGAAAAAAAAATCTGTGCATCTATTTTAGAAGCAAATTAGCATTTGCTAGAGTTCTCTTGGGACAATCTTTTGGCATACTTTCAAGCTTGCTTTCTACTAGAACATATCTGGGTTAAAGCAGGTGCTTTTATACATAGTTTACATGGATATATGCAGAGTGGTTCAAAATATGATCTTGTTCATATAATGCTTAAAATCATAAGTGTAATTTGCAAATATATATTTTTTCAAAACCAGAAGTCTGAATTGGCTAGAAAAGTATCAACAAGTTTTGATTTGTCTGCAGAGTCCCTCTGAGCACTTAAGAAGAAAGAGGATACTTTGCTCAGTAATATTTCTTCAAATAGGTTCTGTATTATATGATTAATGTGAACTAGGTCTCTACTCGGGTTAGATATAGGATACATTATTTAATTCTGAATTAAAGAATATCGTGGTTTTTTAAAAAAGTCATATGGGTATGGGTTTTTTCCCTATCATACAGATATAGATATATTAGATAAAAATCAGCATTAGAGATTCTATAGTAGACCAAACTCAAATAGTATGTTCTTTTTTATTGTATATTTGAAATGATGATATGCTGCAACTGCTTTCTCTTAACAACAGTTCAAAGTTATTCTTAATCTAAATATTTGTATACAAAGTTGGTAAAAGTTCATGATGCTGGCTTTATAAACTGAGATTTTGCCTATAAACTGTCTATAAGATTCTCAAGAAGAAGAAGTGAGGTTGGGCAAAGATGTCCATTTTGTTCTTAGTTTATTCACTTTGCTTCCAAGGAAAGTGCCTTTTGGCACCTAATTTTTTGGTAAAGTTATCTAATGTTTTGCTGATCATTGTTTTAAGGGCTGGCTCTGCGAACTCTTGCGTTGGAAAGAAGATCCTTCACCTGAGAATAGAACTCTGTGGGAGAATCTGTCAATGATCCGAAGGTTCCTCAGTCTTCCTCAGCCTGAACGAGATGCCATTTATGAACAAGAAAGCAATGCAGTTCATCACCATGGCGACAGACCTTCTCATATTATTCATGTTCCAGCAGAGCAAATGCAGGTTAGTTTACCTTGACCAATTCAGGTTAGGAGTAAGAAAAAACAAAGCAATTTATTCTTAAGAGAAAACCATTCTATCTCTTCTTGTTTTTTAAAATAGAAATGTTTTCGTATGCATTAAAACACTCATGTTCAGTAAAATATGTGACTTTTTTTCTCAATGCAAAGGCATTTGTAAAAATTAATTTTAGAAGCTTTCTATGGGCAGGTCTTCCATGTTGGTTTCCAAAGTTCTTTTTAAACTTAAAACATAATGGGCACATGTAAAAGATGCTTAAAAGTGAGCTCACTAATAGAATAATGTGAAGCATTTTTCTTTTACAGCACTTTTTATGCCAGCAATTGGGTGGATTGCTAAAAGTGATAACCTTTTTTTTAATGGTGCAAGTCTCTCACAGGTAGTCATAATTCATAAATGCATAATGCTTAGTTATTATAGCTGTCATGGCTTTCAAATAAGTTTAAAGATTCATTTAAGCACAAAGAATAGGAATAGATTTGGCCCAGTTTTCTCATCCTACTTACCCTCAGTTTGAAAGTTAGGATGAGTCAATGTTTGTTTGTTTTTTTCTTTAGAGCCCCTCTCCCACCACCCTTGGGAAAGGAGAGCATAGAGGCGCTTTCTTACCTGGCCTGCTGACCACTGGACCTTGGCTGGGTGCTGCTCCTCAGGTGAGCTGGCACAAGATTAATGTGTAGGAGAGATATGGAGAGGTTTCAGAACTTGATCCAGCTGTTTCCTTCCATTTATAAACAAATCAGGGTAAATTGCATTTTTAGGAATGGATGAGGCTTAATTTTATTGTAACCCAGCCTGACAATGTATTTAAGGGGCAAGTTTTAAATATAAATTATAAATAAATTGTCTTTTTAAAGTCCAATGTTTAAAATGTGGGATTGGACTTTTATCCCTCTCCTTTTCTACAAGTAATGGATTAGTCACGAAGATTTTCAGTCATTTATTGTATTATAAAAGCTATTTATAAAGCTTACTAGAGAGTTTTTAAGAAGTTAGCATAACTGTGATATTAAAAAATAAAACAAATGAAGCAATTGGACAGTGGTTGATCAAAATTGTAAAAGTGAAATAGCTTGCAATGAGTGATTCAGCCAAAGATGGTAAACAAATAATTTTATTACCAAGTGTTACTGCAAATGCCTGGAAATTACACATTTCAATACATTTACCACATGTAGAAATAAAAAGAAATAATTATCTAGCAATATATTTCCAAGATTTGTCCAATCTGATAATAAAATTTTGTTGACTTTTGTAGAGACTAATATATGCAATCTTTAAACATATTGTTTAAAATGTTTAAAAATGAATCCCTATTAAAATTAGTAACTACGAGTTCTAGTAATCATGGATGGGAACAGTATTTATTTAATTGTGTATTTTTTATATCCTACTTCGTATTTGAGGCATTCAATTTAGCAATATAAATTAAAACATAAAAATCAATTAAAATTATAACTAATCCAACTCAAAAGGCATCATAAAGAAATCCAGTATTGACTCTCTTCAAGTACTAGCCTATAAGCTAAGACAGCTGTTCATATACACAATGTATAGAACCAGTAACTATTCCCAGCAGATTTTATGTTTTATACATATAGAAATATATGTTAATGTACAATTTTTCATCAAAATTTGGAACTTTTGGCACTTTAGTTTTTATTAGCCCCAAAAAGTATAACCAATAGTCAGCAATAATGCAACATGGAACTCGTAAGCATTAGGCCAGCCACACATGTCCTGGTCAAGAGTTATGTTATATGTCCAAAGTCAAGAATTTTTTAACTTCATGCTAAATGTAGAAGTGTTCTAGAATAATTAATTTCATATGAGAATTTTATGTTTTATTATATCTATGTCCCAGATTTTGTCACTGTTTCTCAAAATAGCTTCTTATGTAGTATAACGTTGTTTTACACACACATAATCATGCACACACATGCAGGGAGAGAGACTTTTTTCCTTACAACCCTATGAGATATGTCAAAATTATTAATTGAATAGGTTGTTTGGGTTTTTCTGGACTCTAGCTGACACTATCAACCTCTTCACACAGACACACTCTTACAATTGTAAATAATAATAAATGCCATGTGCAACTGTTCTTTTGTTTTTTAAAAAACTTCATTTATTAAAATGTCCTTTTATTCTGTTCCCAATCACAGACTATTTCTGATGTTATTGATGATATTCTCATTTTTAATTGTTATTCAATATAAGACTAGTAGTAAACAAAATATTTTTCTTCTTGGTAAAAGTGATATGTACTGCTTATTATAGAAATTTAACTAGCTAAAGGTTCAAGACCAATTTGTCAATTGAAGTGTAAAATAAAACCAAGTATGTTCTGTTGATAGTAATTATCCAACACACAAGGTGGAAATGAAGTTCTATTACTTTTGAAAACTATGCACTGCAATTGTGAGATGTGCTAAACATCAAATTAAACAATTAGCTTACAGATACTGATTTCGGTTCTTAGTAATAATTTGAATAATGATAGTTTCCATGCAAGCAAAGGGACAATGAAGCTGCCCAGTGACCATGCTCTGACACTTGGCAGCTTCTTCCATTGTCAATGTTTATAAATTCAAAGTGAACATCTCTAGAAGAAAATGTATTGCTATTGAATTTTGCATAGTCTAATCTGTCTATTTAAACCATTTTAAAGTATAGGCCATTTTAATTAGTTATTCCTCTTTCATATAATAAAATTGGTTTATTTTTCAAATATATGCAATTAGTAAATTATTGCATATGTATTCTGATCATAGAATTTGGTTGATTTCACAACTTAGGGATTCAAAACAAACAACAGCCCTATAAATTTGATATAGATTCTATATTATAGAACAATTTGGAAGCTGCTCAATTTGTAAATGTAAAACAATTCTGAAAATAGAGATTTTGTGTTTCTTGTTCATTACCTTCTTGTCTCTATTCAATCCTGTCCAATTCTCATTGCCGGAACAAGTCCCTACAGTTTTCTTGATTTTTTTTCAAAAGTGGTTGGCCATTGCTTCCTTTTAAAGACTAAGCAAAAGTAACTGGCCCAAGGATACCTAAAGCAGGACTAGAACTCATAGTCTCCCAATTTCTAACCTGACACTTTAACTACTACCATAAACTGACTATTTTATCAACTTAAATATATAGGGTTTTTTATTTTTTTATTTTTTTGATACAGTTGGTTGAAATATATAGATGCAGACTTGAAGTTTGCAACAATTCAAAAAATGAATGCAGAATTTGGTTCATACTGTATACTAAAATATTTATTTGAATTATATTTTTTTATTTATTTAATGTATATGCCTCAAAACTCATTAGCACAAGTGACTCTTGGCAGTTACAATAAAATGAAAGCATAGGTATAAAAACATTAAAATCAAGATTAGAAAATCACTCAGTATAGCATGTTCCTATCGGAACGCCCAGGTTTTAAGCCAGAAGACTGGAGGCAGATCTCGCCTCAGGAGTCAAGGTGTTTCAGAAGCTGGGAGCCAGGGCAGAGAAGGCTCTTCTCCTTGACTCCATCATTTGAAATGCCTTGGCTGATGAGATCTGAAGAAGGGCCTTTCTGCCAGTGCAAGTAAGGCAAATCAGTTCTACTGAGCAAGATAATGTCTCAGATAACCTGGTCTGATGCCATTAAGAGCTTTAAATGTAATAATCAAACCTTGGCCCCAGAAGCAAGCTGCCAAATAATGCAGCTTGTATAAAGCGATGTTACATGTGCCACCTTAGGAGGCTCCAGAACTATCTGTGCCATTGCATTTTGTACTAACTATAGTTTCCAAATATTCTTCAAGGGTGGCCTAATGTAAAACACATTGTGGTAATTCAACTAAGAGTTGATTAGGGAATGAGTGACTGAGTGCAGAGCCTCATGATCCATGAAAAGATGCAACTGGTGCACAATACAAAGGCTCTCCTAGCCATAACTGCCACTTGCTCTTTGAGCTGGAGTTATGATTTTATGAAAAACCCAGATTGCACATGGCCTATACAAATACAAAGAAATATCCATAACATCTTTTTAGAATCATAATGGTAGAATGGAACATTAACTGGGAAAGTCCTAATCGCTTCCTTAGATGCCCTTTAGATACCTAGAAAGTGATATACTATGCCCTCAATTATCTTAAAGAACTACACATAACCAGTTCTCTCCTCATAAAAGACTAATCACTAATTGACTTGGCTTGTCAGAAGATTGCAAAACAAAAATCACATGTCCCTGGGATAAATATGAGTCAGTTGCCAAGCATCTGAATTTTGATCAGTTTACCATGTCCTAAGTGTGAAAAACAGTCATAAGTCACTATTTTCAGTGCTATTGTAACTTCAAACAATCACTAAATAAGTGGTTGTAAGTCAATAACTACTTATATTGGGATTTATTTATTTATTTTATGTGAACACTCGTCTGCTGAAAAAAATCTAAAATAGCATTTGCTTCTTAGCAGTTATTTTATATCACTGACTCATATACAGCTTGGGATCAGAATTAAAATTCCAGAATTCTTTTCACATTTGCCATTAACTGAGCCAAGTATCTCCTCCACACCGCTATGTTTAACATTTGTTTCTTAACTGAAGAACTTTGCATTTGCCTTAATTCTGTATTTTCAACTTATTTCTCTGACATATAAGGATCATTTTGAATATTGCTTCTCTAGTCTAATGTACAAAAAATTCTGAAGAGTGCCAATCCAACACTTTGACAGAACATCATTGATGCACACTCTCTCAATATAGTTTTCAAGATGACTGTGAGTCCACATCACATATAATTCAGTCCTAGGTTATCAGTCAAATATTTTATGACAGTTTATCAAACATTTAATATCAAACATTTAATAAACATTTCATTAAGTTAATACACCATGTAGCATTCTGATAATATCCAATAATATGAAATATAATTAATCTGGAATTTTTTTCTTGACAAATGCTGATTTTTAGTAATAACTGCATCTTCCCCCCCCCCCCAAAAAAGCATTAAAAGATCAGTTATGATATGATAACAGAACATTCCCCAATAAAGATGTCAAACCAAGTGGTCTGTAGTTCCTCAGGTTCAGAATTACAGAATAACAGAGTTGAAAGGGACTTGGAGGTCTTCTATTCCAATCCTCTGCTATACCATTCTGGACAAATGGCTGTTCAATCACTTCTTAATGTGGACAAATGGCTGTTCAATGTCCAGTGATAGAGCACTTTTAGAAGCAAGCCATTCCATTAATCATTCTGACAGGAAATTTGTCTTTAGTTTCATATTGAATCTGTTTGTTAAGCTTCCGTCTATTACTTCTTGTCTTGCCTCAGATATATTGGGGAATAGGTTGCCCCCTTCCACTTCTCTGTGATAGCCCCTCAAATAGTGGAAGACAGCTATCTTGTCATCCCTAGTCCTTTTCTTCGTTAGACTAGACATTCTTAGTTTCTGCAACCATTCATTAGCTTCCAGTCCCTTATCCCTTTGTTGCTCTTCTCTGCACTCTTCCTTTCAATAACTTTTTGTATGATACTAACCAAAACTGGATGTAATATTCCAAGTATGGTTTTACCCAGTGTAGTATAAAGTAGTTCTAACACGTCGTGTGATCTTGATAGTATCCCTTTGTTGATGCAACCTAGGACTAAATTGGCTTTTATGGTAACTGCAACATGTTGCTGGTTCATATTTAAGAGTTGCCCACTAGGACTGCTAGATCCTTCTCACTGTTAGCACTGAGGCTGGTACCACCTATTCTGTATCTGTGCATTTGGTTTTTCTGCCAAAAGTAAGTGTAAACCTTACTTTTCTTACCACTGAATTGCATTTGTTGAATAAGGCCTTTTTGTCGTTAGGGCATTTTGTTGGATAAGAATCCCTGCATTTCTTTTTTTAAAATAATGTGACCCCACCCAGTCATCTGGAATTCCTAGTTAGAATCAGATTAATTTGCAAGCAATACTTCTTCTTCAATGGAAAATATATAGGCAGTCCTCAATTTAGAATTATTTGTTTAATGATGGTTCAAAGTTACAGAGATGCTGAAAAAAGTGACTTACAATGCGTCCTCAAAACATATGATAATGATTTAACCTGGCAATCAGTTTTCATTTATAATAATTACAGCATCTTCTGAGTGAGTGATTCCAATTTTCAACCTTTTCGGCTAGCTTTCAACAAGTAAAGTCAATGAGGGAAGCCAGATTTATTTAATTGTAAGAATGACCATGTAATTCTCTTATTGACAATATATATGATTTGCTTAATTACTGCAGTCATTCACTTAACAACCACAATAAAATGGTCATAAAGTTGGGTCCAGTCACTTGATGACCCACATTTCTTTACTAATCTACTACAAACATACTGCAATATATAATAGGTAATAATCGTAATTAAAAAATCAGGCATGATCTCCAGAATTACATACTTTTCTCAAACTCTCTTCCCTTTTTAAACCCAAATCTTCCCTGATTCATGTCTAGCGTGACAAAATATTTTATGTGGGCATGTTAGATGAGGGTCAGTACAAATGGTGAGATGTCGCAGTACTTTTCTGTACTGTATATGCAAACACTTTGATCTTTGATCAACTGGAATGAGAGTGCTGTTTTTTTATATTCAAACATTTAAAGTACCCTGAACTTTTTATGCCAAAGTAAGTAGCATACATGGATATTTTGATTATAATGCAGTGGTCAATGTATGAAATATTGATTGAAAAGGACTGATAATGTTCACCATCATTAGCATTAACATTTTTATCCCTTTGCTATCTGTATGTAGTCTTTATTTCTAAAGACTAATGCTTTATTAATATTAACATAGTATCAATATATTAATAAGCATAGTATTAATACTACTCTAATAGTAATGCATGGTATTAATGCTATTAATTAATAGTATTGATATTACTATTAATATTAGTAATTGGTATTACTAATTAATATTTATTAATAATATTAGATTATAGACTATATAAATGAGGAAAGACAAATTTGTGCAAGAAAAAGAAAGATGATGACAGATAAAATCAGAGGGGCTAAGCATGCCCAGAGGCATTATTTTTCAAATCAAACAGTGTTATGATTGTTTCTAAATAAAATAGGTAAAAACAAATCTTTTTATTATTTTTTAACAAAAATGTATTTCTCAATTTGTGTCTTTAACTTTTTCTTTCATTATCTATCAGCAGCAGCAGCAGTCCCAGCAACAGCCACCCCAGCAGCAGCCACAGCAGCAGCAGCAGCCTCCACCCCCAGGTCCCAGATTACCCCCAAGACAGCCAACAGTAGCATCACCAGCTGAATCTGAGGATGAAAATCGTCAGAAGAATCGTCCACGAACAAAAATTTCTGTAGAAGCTCTGGGCATTCTTCAGAGTTTTATTCAAGATGTAGGCCTGTATCCAGATGAAGAAGCCATCCAAACTCTGTCAGCCCAGCTCGACCTACCGAAATACACCATTATCAAGTTCTTTCAGAACCAGCGATACTACGTCAAACACCATGGAAAGCTGAAAGATAACTCAGGCTTAGAAGTAGATGTGGCAGAATATAAAGAAGATGAGTTACTTAAGGATTTGGAAGAGGGTGTCCAAGACAAAAGTACGAACACACTTTTTTCAGTTAAATTAGAAGATGAGTTATCAGTAGAAGGGAACACTGACTGTAACACTGTATTGAAAGACTAATAAAAATAGTATTTATTCAACAGCATCACTGCTTACTAATAAAAAGAAAAATCCATCCTGTATACTGTCATCAACCTCTTTATTCATTGTTTGGCCTATGAATCTTCCAAAACTTGCACAAACGTTGAAAAAAATTAAGGATAATACAGACTGCACTAGATATTTTACAAACTGCTTCAGCGATAGAAATGAAGCATTGAAGATTGTTTCATATTAATTTGTGTTCACTGGGTACATCAACATGTATCCAATAAGCATGATATCTGTGGGTTGTTTTTCTTCTTATTGTTGTTATTATTATTCTAGAGCTTTCAGACAAGCATTACTTTGTGACTTATTGTTTTTATTTTTTCCCAGTTATTGTTAACACTCCACACTTGATCTATGAAAGCTTAACATTTATTTAAGTAAAAGATAAAAGAAGAGTTAGTTACTCTTGCTCTATTGTATGTTACAAAAGAACTATAGACTGTGAGATGCAGTTTAAAGTTCACATATGCCAACAAATGCCTTGTATTATATGGCACTGCCGTAACTCAGATTTTTTTTTCAAAAGTAAGAAATCACTGTATCTTTTTCATTTTCATTTGTTATACAAATTTTTGGAAACAAAATGTGAATCATGGTTTTTCCCATTATTTATTTGTAGATCTTTAAATATCATGTTGTAATTAATTTTAGAAGTTTCCGTTAAATGTAATATTGCTTCTATTGTTACCATATTGGGTTTTTTTTCTATTTATAAGTGTATTTTGATGGGCAGTAAAACAAAGTGTCTTAAAAGTTTTAAATAGAAAAAATGTGCTTTACACAGTTGCCTATAAAAAGTGCTCTATGTTATCCAAGCAATTCATACTATAAGCTTCACTCTTATTGTTGTATGCAATTTTTACTATCATGCAAATAAGCTTAGGTAAATCAAACTAATAGATCACCTTAGAAACTTATGCAATTAATGTGAAAATAATTGATGTTTGCAATGTGTCTTCCTTTGGTTTACAATCAATTTTAAAGCTACAGCTGTATAAATTTTCTGTATAAAGGTGTATTTCTTTTTTATGAGTTTATTGCTATGAAAACACCAGTTATTTTGTTACAGCTGGCTGTTTTTATAAGTGTATCACAATTTTCTTTATGCAGAAATGTTCTGACTAGGAGTGGTTATTGACTGTAACTACACAATTAAAATTGTTTGTATGGTATGATATGATAGGGTTTGTGTGCATTTGTGTACAGAAACAACACAAAAAAAGTGTGTTTATTATCTTGAAATATCATTTTCAATCACTTTAGCAACAACTTATATTCTGGATTTTAAATTATCCCAAACTATGAAACTGAAAAGATGCTGTTCAGAAACTTAGTTTTACTGTAAAAATCATAACCTGTCTCGACTTGATTTTAAAGGTTGCCTGGCGGACAAAGATAGCAGGATATTATTGAGTCAAAAGGCTATCAGGCAAAAACATATTTACAGTTACTGGCAGTAATGCACTTATAATGAATGCAGCTGGTTTTGTTTTACAATATTTGAATTTATGATAACACTGTTTCTTACACTAACATATACACATTTTAAGATAACCATTAGGAGACACAAACAAAACAGGAAGGATATATAGTGCTTTGCTAGGTAAAATTTTATTTAATAACATTAATAATGATGTTGATAAAAAAAATTATAGGATATTGATTTCACGTGGACTACATGTTCAGGCTTGTAGGAGCTGATGTGATGATGCAAAAGAGTACAAAGGAATATATTGCTTTTAAAAAAGTAAAAGCATATTAAGCCTTCGCAAATTTCATTTAAACATTTAAGTGGAAATTTAGAGCAATTATACTTCAAGGCTCATGATTATTACTGAGTTTATGACTATAATAATTCTTGAAGAAGTTATGGCTTTGGACTATGTAATGTTTTATGCAAAGATAAGTAGTTTCCACTTTTGTTGAAACTTATTTCCAATTAGCCAGTAGCATTGGATTACAACTCCTACGATGTATGGCCAGCAAATCCAAATGCTTGAGCATTAGATTGTGGAGAACTATCTTAGTGTTACAAAAACAAACAACACAAAATATAATATTAATATATTTCCCAATTTTTGCCTTGTCAGTACAGCTAAAACAGAAATGGCAAACCTCTATATGCTTTAGAGCAGGGGTGTCCAAACTTGGGAACTTTAAGACTTGTGGACTTCAACTCCCAGAATTCCCCAGACAGCTGGCTGGGGAATTCTGGGAGTTGAAGTCCACAAGTCTTAAAGTTCCCAAGTTTGGACACCCTTGCTTTAGAGAAACCAAAGTTTAATGTGTCATCTTAAAACTGTGTTTCGTTTTAACCATGATTTGTTCAAATCAAATCATAACTTATGATTTTAAATTGGCTTCTTTTGCAAAAAGAAAAGATGAATCAGTTTGACACTGGAATATAGGACAAATCATAAAACAAAAATAGTTGCATGTATTTTTTGGCAACCTGACTGTGGCAATTAGGAGGTTTAATTAAGTCTATGAAGAAAAAGCTGGTAAGTAAGAAAAAATGGAAAGCCTGGTTGTAGTTGTTTTTAGGAATTAGCTTCACATATATCTATAAATAAGTACGAATGGGAGCATAATTCACCAAACTAAATGTCTTGCTACTTATTTGTATTAAAATGCCCCACTTGTAATGCTTTGTCAGCATTTCTATTTGGCTGCATTCTAAGGCAACAAAAATCAAAATGGCTTGAGTGATTTGTTGGAGAAAATCTCAAAATCACAAGTGTCTGAACAATTATTTGTTTGGCTAATTTTATGCCACTTGATTGTTTGCACGGATTTCCATTCCATTTTCTCATATACTCTCCTAGGGTGAAAAATTAAGCACAGGCTTGTCTGGAGATCCCATTGTTTCTGCAACCCACAAGTCAATCCAATCCCAAAGCTTTAAACAACCAGAATGTTTGAAAGAATGATTCTTGAAATGACTAAGTTTTTTCCATGCTTGTTTTATTTTCAGATGTAAACATTTGGATAGATTTTTTTGACTTCAACAGATTTATCATATCTCTTGACAACTATGCACGCCAATTGCCAATTGCCTGAAATGAAATCGCATTTTCATGGGGGTTAGGGTAGCTGTTGTAACTGTGAAGATAGGTCATAAATAGCATTTTAAAAGTCCATCTTAATTTTAAATGATCATTAAATAAGCAGTCATAAGTTAAATTCTACCTGTACTTCCTTCCTCCATTTTGTGGCACTAATGATCAATAATTTGCCATGAAATTTTAACATTATAGTTTGTTGGGGTGGATGCTAGGAGCCATTACAACATGCAGGAAGGGTATATATTCTGCAAGTTGCTTTAAGCCTGAAGGAAATGTTCTATGACGCAGAAAAAAACACAGCTGGTTGAAAACTAGCCATCAGTGCTGTACTCCTATATAAATTGCTTGGAGGTCTCATTTATTATTATTTAGTGACTGTTTTTATGATTTACTGTAGAAGCAATGCATTTAAAGTAAAACAAAGGTTGCATTGAACAATAAAATAAAATTATGTGTTTAATACCAAGTAGGCAGATCCATTCTCTACAAAACACATAAATTTCAGTTCATATTTCTTTCTCATGTATGTAACTGTAGGCTATGACCTCCCTGATGAGAGAACTCCAGCTTTAAATACTTTGGAGGAGAGATAGAGACATATAACAGCTTAGCCAATTATGATTGGCAGAAAATGTTGCATAACATGTCAGTTAGTGGTTGACAGTCCCAAATAGAACAGAAATGTTCAGTTTGAAGGCTTGCAGGGTAAGACATCTCTTTCAGCGCTGTACGGTTTGATCCAGTTTTTCAACAATTAACATAGCAGTGACATAGATATAAACACATTGTCAGTACAAATGTTAAGTCTTTAATTTTGACATAATACAAGTGGGTCCTAACTTTTGGGCTTTTATCATGTGTTATTTCAAAGGGTTGCATCATGTTAGATATATCTTGGGAATATTGTCCAATGACTAGAATCCAAATATGTTCTTGACTCCCCTACTCCAACCTTACAGATCTACAAAGTTTTCTAAAAAAAAAAACATCCTTAGTTAAAAAAATAGTTTACCAAGAGGCAATAAGAAAAAAATTAATTGAAAAGAAAATTTGCAAAATTTGGACTTTCTTTATGAAATGCTGTAACTTTAAATTCTGACCAATTGCTTAGATGGACAAAATTCTCAAGTGTTTTTTTAATCATTTTATTGCTTTAAAATAATAATGGGAAAAACAAAAGGAACAAAAGACAAAAATACATTAACAATACATAAGAAGTGCTTTAAAAAGTGAAAAAAATGAACAGAAAAGAATAAAGTATAATATGTTGTTATAATAAACAGTTATAGTTCTATATATAATTACCTAATATAAACATTATACAAGTGTGTTTGTGTATGTGTGTGTATTACACTTTCTATCATGCTTTTTTAAGCCTGTGTTTTGTATAAATGACACCCATATTTCATTATTTATCCATTCAAAATCCACTTCTATAGGG
Organism: Natrix helvetica; assembly: GCF_964273705.1. Taxonomy (NCBI): domain Eukaryota; kingdom Metazoa; phylum Chordata; class Lepidosauria; order Squamata; family Natricidae; genus Natrix; species Natrix helvetica. The sequence continues at coordinate 95,773,764 of NC_138554.1, forward strand.
AGTCCGTTCATAAGTAACAAGTGTAATCAGGTCTGCAGTTCATTGAGTAAATGGGATGATAGATTTAACTTTCCAGCATGGGAATGTCAGTCTTTTAACTATAACAAGTGTACAGACAATTTACACAGTCCAGTTGTCAAATTTAATGTAATAGGAATGTAATTCAGGAAAAATATCTTGTGAAAATTAAAGGTTTTGTTGCATAATCACATTCACATTCTCCCCAAAAATAGTAGATATAGGACATGATAAAAGCATGTGTTTTAAAGAAGCATTGTCCTCCTTACAAATCCAACAAAATGCTGTCCTAAACAATCCTTTTCTATACAGATATTATGAAGTCCAATACATTTTAAATATTATTTTTGTTCTATAAGTTGCAATTTAGGATTTATCGACATCTTGCTATAGAAGTTAAAACTCTCCCATTGTCTGGGAACCTCTAATTCTTTACACCACTTATCTCTTAACATTTGCATATGAATTAGATTTATTGATAATTAATATCTATAAAAACTAAAGGTTTTTTAAGTCTAAAAGATTTAAGCACATTGTTCTGGTATCTCAGTTATCTCGGAAGTTGAAATCACTGCTGGTCCAGACAATATTGTTAACATATTTATTTTATTTAGATGTAAATAATACCACTGAGTTATATCTGATAGATGATATTTTCTGTCATCACAGTATATGTTTAAAATTCATTCTCATCATCTATCAATTAGTCAAAAGTCAATATCCCTGCTTTCATCCCATTTTTTCAATAACACATTTTCTCCAATTTTTAATGTTGTATTACTAATAAAGTCAATTTACCATGGAAAAAATGACCTAATCTCTTTATTTGACATTCCATTCCATAGTTTTTCAACTTGATATAACTGTTTCAAGAAGTGGATGGAAGGAAGGATTTCTGATGCTCTCTGCCAGATTTTCACAGAGAAACTTAATGAGGAAGCTGGTAGGAAGTTAGAAGTCACTCCTACTCCTCTGCATTTTTGCTCATCCTTGATTCTTCTGTTTCTCTCTTTAAGTAAGATAATAACTCTAAAAGAATGACCCAATGTCCACAGGGAATCCTGTTAGATTTCACATATATATTAGAGAAGGGTTTACCGGTTTGATAACATAAACAATTTACTCTAATGCTTAAGGTACTGGTCTAAGAACCATGAGACCACGAGTTCCAGTCCTGTTTTAGTCATTAAAAACTTTGGGCCAATCACTCTTTATCAACCAACCCATTTCACAAGGTGGTGGTTGTGAGGAAAATAGGAAGAAAAAATAGGAAATAGGAAGAAGAAAAAGTATTAGCTTTATTTTCTACCTTGAGTTATTTCTAAACAATAATAAAGGTGGCATAAAAATAAAAAAAGAAATAAGTATTTAATCACAAATTCTGTTATGACCAGAAGAACCAATTCACTGATATGTTGATTAAATGTATGTTAAACATAAAAATGGAGTAATAAGTAATATGCAGGAAAAAAATATATGACCACATATGTGGCATTTATGTGATATAACTGGCCTTGCTATGTTGCCAGTACTTAACATCTAACTCCTTACCCAAGTCTTCAAAAAGATCGATTGTACCTTCTATCTTGTAAAGCAGAGGTGTCAAACTCAAGGCCTGGGGGCCAGGGCCAACCCACAGGGTGCTTAGATCTGACTTGTAGAGACACCCTGGAAGCAGCTCATTTTAATTGGCAGAGCTCCACAGGCACCCCTGACATGAATGATGTAGAGCTGGTCACCCCACCCCGCCTTTTGAGGTCAAACATAATGCTGATGCAGCCCCTCAATGACATCGAGTTTGACACTGCTGTTGTAAAGCATTTCTTAGTTATTGGAAATAATATAATTGCAAGCCCACATATATACTGAAATTTCCAGGATTGTGGGGGGAGTGTTATTCAAAAGTATATCACAGAAGTGAGTACACCCCCTCAAATTTTGTAAATATTTAAGTATATCTTTTCAAGTGACAACACTGAAGAAATGACACTTGGTTACAATTTAAAGTAGTTAGTATACAGCTTGTATAACAGTGCAAATATGCTATCCCCTCAACATAACGCAACACACAGCCATTAATGTTCTAAACTTCTGGCAACAAAAGTGAGTACATCCCATAAGCCTGGCATCATCATTTTCTTTTTGCTGGTAAACTGTCTGGCATTGTCTTCCAGTAAAGGTTTGTTTAACCATATTGAATATTTACACACACTAAAATTGAAGAAGAAAGTGAAAGCTAAATTCCCTAGTCTAAATTACCTACTGGGGTTGACGGGTCATCTAGCAGGTAAAGCCAGTTTGAGGGATAAATTTCATATTTCTGCTAGGTCAGCAATTTTATATTGAAGTTCTTTAAGAATTCTCAGATGAGTGTATCAATATATTGCTAAGTAATTCCTCAGGATATCATAGAATATCTTCTTTTATCACTTCCCCTTACTGTAGCAAATCTAATGACAATTTTTAATTGACAAGTATGCAAAATATAGTATTAGTCCACAACATTTGCCTCTCAGTCTAGAACACAATATCTTCTAGCATCCCTTCTGATTGTCCGGAAGACAGATTGTTCTAAGAGAGTGTTATTTAGACTATTTGGTATTAATTTTTTTGTCTTGACCCAATCAGAATGAATAATAACCTCATTTCTTTCATTATCTAAAGATCCACTTAGCTTTTTGATCGGATAATGATAGCATATTCCTAAATCTAATTTACCTTTGTGGCCTGATATTACTACCCATTGCAGTTCATTGGAAAAGTTCAGTCTTCCAACATTTGACAGTATACTTTGTCTTTATATTGTTTTTAACATAAAGAATAGCATCTCTCCCATGTAAATTATCCTTTCGGTAGAGATGGTAATAAGAAATAACTATTGCATCTACTCCATCAGCTTTTTGGTGTACTATATCTATATTCTTGATCATACCAATTTCGTTGTATTTAAGTACAATGACAATAAAGATTATGCTTATTATCAAGCACTTTAATTCAGGAGTCTTCTCGTGCTGGAAAGAAATATTTGTATACAACAACAAGAGTTGGCACAAACTTTTCTCCACATTTTTAAAACGTTTTTCTCCAGAATCCACTCATTAACTCACTGTCAATAAAGCCCTTTCCTTTATATTGTTTTCTTTAAAACATAGTATCATTTCGAAGCAAAAATCACTCTGAACCTGTCCTCTTTCCATCAGTTTGGCTAAGCTCTGCTCTATCAAAGCTGTGAACCAGGCCAGAGTCCAACTTATGATATAAAGATTGAATTAATGTCAATTGAATTAAAGGCCCCAACAGTAATCTGATACCTGCTGAACTTTCAAAAAGTAATTTTGATTGCTGAACTACCACTTTGTTTTATCTGTTTACACAGATTAATAACACATTCTAAATCCCTAAACACTGGAACTATTTTATCATTGTCCCAGTTTTCAAGAAAGGTGCAGCACAGATCACTCTAATTGCCATTTCCAATAAATTATATGCACACTTTGTTTGATGAGTTTCCAGACTGGCCACATCATGAAAATTTTCTAGTTGACAAATAAGCAGGCTTTAAGGAAAGCAAGTCAATGATTGGCTAAAGTGTTAACAAAATATTACAATTTTAGCAAAGAGATGCAGACATGCTTACTACCACTCCCTATATATCACATTCATTGATTTCAAATCAGCCTTTAATTCATTCCTTGGGAAAGAATCTAGTAGAAATTACTTCATTTCTCTATAGATTAGGGATTACTTTATCTAATTAGAATGCTGCACAAAAATACAGTTACACAATTAAGATATACTAGTAGCATCAACCTCTTTGCAGATATTTTAATCCAGAAAAGTGAGAAAAAGGCTTGTATTTTTCACTCTTTCTCAATACTCAGCCATTGATTTTATTTTTTCTTCTTTTTATAACTCTATTTTCATTGCATTTTTACTTTTTTTTCCTTGTGTGCTATCCAGAGCCAATCTTGAGATGATTGATGATTGTAATTCAATTGAATGGTCATCACTTAAGACAAGACCAATTCCAACCCCCTCAAACTTCATAATAGAAGGAAATGGTTGTGCTTCTCTATGTTGACAAAGCAGTTAATCTCATTCTAGCTCAGGCTAAGGATATATTGTTTTCAGTGACGTGCGGTGAAGTTTATGGCTAGTGAGGCAGCAATTTTTTTAGACTTGTGGACTTCAACTCCCAGAATTCCACAGCCAGGCATGCTCAGTTCCGATTTAAAGCAACAGCTTTAAACTTATTTAAATAAGTTTTCTTCCTTCTTTTTCTTTTTCTTTTACCTTCCCCTCCTTCCTCCCTCTCTCCCCCCTCCCCCCTCTCAAACACACAAACACACACACACACACAAAGAGAAGTTGGATTATAGTGTTTAATTCCATGTATCTGATTTCCAGGGCAAAGGAGGAGTTATTTTTGCCCTGTCCAATGGCATTTTCTTTGATAAAAGAGATGGAAAGATGGTCTTTGGGTTCCCTCCTTGAATGAGAGAATCCATTTTAGTCAAAATGTTCAAATGTAATAAAATGATCTTCCTGTCTCGATCTATTTCATTGGAAAAGATGCCCGCCTGAGGAAAGAGCCTTTCACGTCTCTGAAAGCCAGCCCAGGGTGGGATCTCTCCAGGGTGGGCGCAAGACCGATCCATGTTCACCACCAAAGGGCAAAACTCTCTTCCATGGCCTCATTTCCCACCCGAAGCTTCCCCGTTTCTTCTCCATTCTTTTGCTTTCCGCAAAAACAGGGACATGCTTTGGGAAGGCGGGAGCCCAGAGGAGCCCACCGGCGCCCGCACCGCCCGCTCTGGAAGCCAAACTGCCGGTCGGGACTTTCCAGCTCAGCTGCTTCCCGGGCGGGTGGCGCCTGCCGGACAGGACGACAGGAGCTGTGAGGGAGCACGGGCTCCAGGGGCTCTGAGCGTCCACCTGCCTGAGATGTGCCACGGGCGAAAGAAAGCGCTTTAGTCAGTGGAGTGTCAGGGGAGAGGATAGAATCTCTCCTCCTCTCCCCTGACACCCCACTGACTAAAGCGCTTTCTTTCACCCGCGGAAGAGCTCAGGCAGGCGAAAGAAAGTGCTTTAATCAGCGGGGTGTGGGGGAGAGGAGAGAATGCTCAGGCATTCTCCCCTCCTTTCCCCCACACCCCGCTGACTAAAGCGCTTCCTTTCGCCCGCCTGAGCTCCTCTTCCTCTTATATATATGAAACTCCCTTGTGGATATTATTATTTTATATATTATTATTTCATGATGAGAGGGGAGGCTCTGCCTCCCCTGCCTCCAATGACCGCACGTCCCTGATGGTTTTCAACCTAAATAAAACAGCAACCTCCTACTGCTATAAAAGTTAGATATTGCATTGATGAATAGAGGTAGATGAGGGATTGGGTGCCTGACTTTTCTTAATTTTTGTTTTCTTTTGTTTTATTGCTTGTGATTTCATCACTGTTGTCAGGCACTCAGGATTGTGTGCAACAAATAGGTGGCAAGAGATAGAGATACAGATAGGAGAGAGAGGGAGGGAGGGAGGAGAGAGGGAAGGGGGTAGGGAGAGATGATGATAGATGATAGATAGATGGATGGATGAATGGAAGGAAGGAAGGAAGGAAGGAAGGAAGGAAGGAAGGAAGGAAGAGGGGGCTGGATTATTTAATGTTGAATCATTCTCTCAGGTATTATAGAGCTCTCAAGTATGTGCTTAGAATAACTTAAAGCCCTTAAAAATATCCAGCTTAGAGTCTCTTGTGGTGTTTCAAAGATAGCACTCCTCAAGAAAAGCCCTTTTGACCATGGGTTTACCAAGAATCAGAGTCTCACTCCACCAGTAGCTATCTAGCATAGCTCTTCAGATAGGATGAATTAGGCCACTAATTCTGGTAGAACATAAAGAGGATATTTTTCACACCAGTAAATGACCTCTATGTTAGTTGCCTAGTGTCCTTCTTTAATAACTTCATTTGCAAATGAAGGTTGCTGTGGTGCTGAGAATAATTTGTTTGTTTCCTGTTGTTGGAATAGAATGTTAATATCTTAGGACAGTCACATTTCTTTCTGATATTTTATGCAGGAAATTTGTCTTTTAATTCCACCAATATATATTTCACCAGTCACTGATCCCAAATGTACACATCAGGGGTGGGTTATTGCCAGTTCTAACCTCTTCTATAGAAGAGGTTCCACAATCTACAGTGACGTTTAGAACTGGTTCCAGCTCCGTCCCCCCGCCCATCCGCACCACGCTTGCCCCACCCACGGCTCACTGATTGGCTGGTTCACCAATCGCCCCGCCCACCTCTTAAAGTCTTAAAGCTGTCAGGTTTGAAGACCCCTACATTTTTTTCTAAAGGGTTAGGGGTGCAAGGGTCTTGTAACTTGACAGCTTTAAGACTTGCACACTTCAATGCCAGAGTTCCTGAGCCAACATGACTGGAGGAGGAATTCTGGGAGTTGAAGTCCACAAGTCTTAAAACTGCCAAGTTTGAACACCCCTGGGTTTTTTTTTTCCTAAAAGGTTAGGGATGCAAGGGTCTTGTAACTTGACAGCTTTAAGACTTGCGTGCTTCAAATGCCAGAATTTCTGAGCCAACATTTTGGTTGCTAAGCAAGAGCGTTGTTAAGTGAGTTTCACTACATTTTACAAGTTGGCCACGTCCACCCAGTCACATGACTGCCAAGCCACTCCCACTCAGTCACATGGCTGGCAAGCCTCTCCCACCCAGTCACATGGCCGGCAAGCCACTCCCACAAAGCAGGCCACACCTACAGAAGAGGTTCTAAAAATTTTTGAAACCCACCACTGGTACATATGCACAAACATATATACTTTATGCAAAGCTTAATGCTTAGTAAGCAGGCTTTTTAATACTTTATTCATGATGTAATTTTATAGCCCTGCTATTAGTTTTTAATATTTAGAGTTTCTTTTTATTAGTAGTTTTTATTAGTGTTCTATTTTCATTTACAGTATTACAGTGAATTCTTTCTTTTAGTATTCCTGATTTTTAAAACTTTTGTCTTTTTTTTTTAATTTGAACTTTGTACATTAATTGTACAAATTGCTGGTGACCATAGCAATAAAGATTATGATTACAAATTATACTAATAAATACAAAAATATGATACCAAACTATATACAGTATATGTAAGAATTTCACTGATTGCATTATCATTTTAAACCTACAATTAGAAAAGAAAAAAAATCTTGGCAACAATTTAAAAGAATGGATTTTACTTTTAACTTTCCTGTAAAATATATCTATCCCAATTCCCTCACATTACTTCCTTTTTTTGCCACTCCTTCTCCTTCTCTGCTGTTGGCCTAGATCTCAAATAGATTTGAATTCCATGAAGAAAACTATTCGGTGCCATGCATGTGTCAAATTTAATACAGCTGCAGTATTAAAATGGTGATGATCATGATGACGATGATGATGATGACGCGGGCAAACAAAATGCATTTTCATTCATATGGAACTTTCATTCATTTGCTAAAAGTGTTAGACTTGAAGCTAAAAAATAGTGGGTTTTAAACCTCCCTTAGCATAAAATTAGATGGGTATCTTTCAGCCAGTCCTTTTTCTCAATTCTAGATTAGGAAATTGAAAAAAAATCTATTAATCCACACTGGACTAGCATGAGTCCATAATCCTCAATTTAGAGGTTTCAATGGTGCAACCAATTGATTCAAGCTTATTATACACACAAATACATATATACGGAGAGAGAGGGAGTGAGGAGAGAGAAAGAAGAGAAGAGAAGGTGGTTTGTAAAACTAGGAAATATCTCTGTCCAGTTTTAATATTCTTGTTCTCTGCTCCAGGGGTTATACACCTGGTGATTTTCAAGGGATGGGTTTAAAAGCAGTTGTGAAATATATTAACTAATGCATGAGAATATTCCAAGTATCATTTGTAGATAAGATAATATGGGCATGCTTTGATGTAGCATACCTTACATTGTTTACCCTGTACACCCTGGAACATGCAAAAAAATGATTTGCTCTGATTATCTTAAACTCTTATTCAGAATTATTTTATAAGCATTTCAAAGCAAAGCATTTTCATGTCTAAAAGCAAAGAAGAGAAACAGCTACTTAATCTGCTACTAATATTTAATAGTCTAAATGAAACTGAAATCTTTTGTTTGGAATTGTTCTGATCATTTTGGGTTTTAAAAAAATCTATAAGGCATTACCTCTACAAGCTTCCTTTTATAAGTTTTGTTTCTAACATTGCTAAGATCAGGAGTAACAGCTAGAAATATTGATAATATATTTATAATATATTTTAACCTAGTCTTTGAAAACCACCATTCCCATTGAGTAAAAATATTGATCCTAATTCAAAATATACTTAACTTATACTTGAAACTTGTCTAGCATTAGTAATGACTAAATGAAAATATCTTAGTTGTAAAGGAATTAATATATTTCTAATTTTATAAAAAACAGTTGCAAGTATATCAGGAGTACAAAAAGGGGAGTTTCTCAGCTGTATGTTGTTTGGAAGAGATATGATGAACCTGTGATATCTCTTAATATCCCTGTATAATTTCTCAAATTTCATTTGATACTTCACTGTAATTGATGAAAACCCATTGATAGGAGCTTTTTGAATAAGGTTTCTATCCATTAAATTGCCATGCCACCAGGTTACACTTAACTAGCAAGCTAATCAGGAAATTGTGGGGTATTTTATCAAGTACATTACTAAAATATATATTAAATCTACAGTGTTACCATAATCTATTAAGGAAGTTGTCTGATTTTTAAAAAATGAGCCAAATTATCTGGCAAGATTTGTTTTTGATTAATCTGTGCTGTTATAATTACCACATTATTTTCAAAGGTGCTTTCAAATTGATTGCTTTTGTAATATGTTTTGGATCATGCTACATGCAATTGCAACTATTTTAAGCAATAAAAATATTAATAATAAAGACCTTAATTATTCCAAAATTTGATATACTATATTCATAAACCTTAAATAATTACAACCTTGCTGATATGGTGTATTAAAACTCTTGAATCAAATTGTCTAACTTATGGAATGTGTCTAACATTTGGGACCATGTCTACTGTTGAATTGAAATTTGGCAAATTTTATAAAACACTTTATGATATAAAAATTACCATAAAGTGTTTGTTGACATAATACAAAATGTCACAAAACATTTCTTGTAGTTAACTGCTGATGTTTGACTATGCCGTATAGTTCAACATGGGCTACTTTCAAGGCAGATACATCTCTGAATATTACCTTGAACTTCTAAGAATGTTTTTAGTACTTTAGAAGTTCTGCCATTGTTGATGGCATTGAGGAAATATCCCCAAAAAATTACCCAACAAATTACAGGTTGTATCATATGTGAAATGCTGTGAAGTTTGTTACCAGTTCGCTTCACTACCGATTCACTTCATGTGCGCAGACACTACGGCGCAATGCTGCAAAAGGATGATTAAGAAGCCTTTTCTGAGTCTGCAAAGATAAGGGAGAACAGCTGTGCCGCGTGATTTAGATTTGCTAGGAAGCAGGATTTCCTGCTTTCTAGAGAATATAAATTGCGTGGCACAGTTGATTGTCATACAGCTGATTGTCGGAGCAACTCATTCGCCTCAACTGGTAGCATTTTTTTAATACCAGTTTGGGCGAACCGGTAGCATTTTTACTACCAGTTTGGGTGAACCAGTCCGAACTGGTAGCATTTCACCCCTGGGTTGTATACTAAATTTTAAAACTTCAGATTCCATGGTAATGTGATATTCAATGATTGTTATAATCAAATTATATGCATGCATAATTCTTTAAATAAGCAAGGTCTTTGGAATATGCTCCTAAGTATTTACAAAATAGTAATAGTTGATAATAAAGCTTAGGACAATAGCATAAGTCTGTATTGACAATCAAGTAGCCAATATGTTTTAAGTCCATTCCAAGGATTACTAAGGATCAATATGCAGTTTATACACATTTATAAATCAGTTACTGAAGTGTAAATCATACTATTTTTTTCTATTTTTAAAACAAAATGATCAGAGTAATATAAGTCTGGGGGAAAAATTGGTTAAAATTTTAACATGATAAAACAATGATACCCACTACAATTTTCCTATACTAGCATATGAACAATAATTCATAAATGCTTTCTCAAATTTCTTTCTCTCACTCTCTTTCTCTCTTTTTTACTTCCAAAAATTATTCCCATGTCTGGTGAAGCTTTGCCAGCTCATTATTCAGTTGGAAATGCAGCTTCCAAACAGAATCTATTTTTATCTACATGCATTGAAAACCAGTCTTTTAATTTAGGTGGGTTGGCATTCTGTTGTGACCCTTTTCAATACATGAGCCTCTTGTCATTGAATTTAAATCATCAGTGGGGAAAAAGAAGGACGGACTTTGATTTGGCAAAGAAGTGTCAGTGCTCATTTGTCTCTCCCTCCCTCTCTCTCTCTCCCTTTTTTATACTATCACAGGCACCCAAATATCACAATGATTAGCACAATGGACTAAAAACATAGTCTTCAAATACTTTCCATATTTTTCTGGCTTTGCATATTTTTAAGTTGAGGAAATGCAAGCTTTTCCAAAAATTCTTGGGCTGCAACTTTCAATCTCTCTACCACAAAACAGCAATCTGGGCCAACAAGCAGTGGCTTCTCCCTTTACACAAACTCATCAACAAGTATAAATGTTTTTGCAATAATCAGGAAATTATTGACCAAAGACAACACCCCCTTTCTGATAAACGATAGAAATGTTAATACTCTTGGCAAAATTGTTTTTGCACTAATTACTGTATCCATCTGCTCCGAAAGATTGATTAGATTAAAAATGTTTGTTCTCCTTTTCTCAGCAATGATGGGCTTCTTCTTGACATTAGGTTAGTCCTGCTAGTGTCTCTGCAGAGATGGATATACAGTTTTAATCAAACTAAAGTAAAGGTTCATTTTAAATGGAAATAAGTCACTTTTCTTTCTTAAGGAAGTTTGAAGGGGAAAAAAGCAACATTTGTATGGATGCTGAATTGTAAAATTGATATGGCTTGGCCAGTGTTTGTAGTCTTTTCTATCACTTTGTCCAGTTTCTCAGTTTATTGCAACAACTTATTGCAAATGTATGAAGATCACAATTTTTTTTCTTGAACTAACAAAAGCTAGATTAGCTCAGACTCAATAGACAAAGCAGTGGAAGCATGGAGAGTTAACTGGTTTTTCTAACGCTATTCAGTGACTAGATGGAGACTATTATTTTAAAAAAGGAAAGTGATGTGTTTTGTGTGTGTGTGTGTGTTTGTGTTTTTTAAAAAATCTGCTTTATTTTTCTTTTCTATCAGTCTTACTTTTTCTCTTTCTTTGTTTGTTCTTGGATGGCTGCTTGATCCTTCTAATCATCTTCTAAATTTTTATTCCATATGAGGGAAATAGAACTTTTACTTCATACCAGCTCTGAGGGAAAGAAGCACCTCTTCTTTTCCATTTTCTCAGCTGTTGTCTTCTGTGCTGTGCTGTTGTCTCTCATTGTCTTTAATGACTGTTTTTGGGCTCTCTTTATTCAAACTTTTTTTCATAGGTCTCTGGCTGCAGAGCAATTGGGTTACCACCTTGCCTTTCCAGCTCATTTCCTCCTCAAAACGTCTTTTAGCTGGCAGTTGGGTCATCTTGATGAAGCAGGAGAACCAAGAAAACGAGGAAGGAGTGCTTGCATTATGAACTTTTTTTAACTTTCTCCATTTGGCAATTACTGACTCAGTGGTGGGATTAAAAATGTTCTACTACTGGTTCTGTTGGTGGGCGTGGCATGGCTTGGTAGGCGTGGCAAGGGAAGGATACTGTAAAATCTCCATTCCCATCCCACTCCAGGGGAAGGTTACTAGAAAATTCCCATTCCCTCCCAATCAGCTGGGAGTCAGGAGACAGAGAATAAATGGGGGTGGGGCCAGTCAGAGGTGGTATTTACCAGTTCTCTGAACTACTCAAAATTTCTGCTACTGGCTCTCCAGAACTGGTCAGAACCTGTTGAATACCATTTCTGTACTGACTTCTTCCACCCATTTCCTGTTCTCTGCCTCTGCCAACATTTGTTACTATTACTTTGCAGCTTTTTTCAGAAATAGAGTTCTACCTCAATTGTGTCAGATTGCAGGTAATTCCCCACCGCTTTTCTTTTTCTTGTATTCTACAAGGGTTCTTTTTTCCATTCTAATTTTATACATTCCTTTTGCATTCAACACTAAGTATCCCTAGAGACTTTCTGGGCAAATATGTAGGTTTTGTATAATATTAACCCTGCCTGCCATGGCTTGTAAAGTGTAATTCCCATCTGTTGGCGTTTGGACATAGAGTAAGTAAGAGTCCAGGTCAGGTCAGGAAGAGACATAAAGGAAGTGCTGCTGCTTTCCACCCTGAATGGTACACAACTATTGCTTAAAAGAAACATAACTCTACTCCCCATATTGACAGAAGCTGGAGAAATAAGAAGAGGAGAATAGAGCCACCAGCAAGGAACTAGTAGATATTATTTGGAACTCAGAACCATACTAATCTCAGAGGTTTCAGTTTAAGAGCTAAAATAAAATTAGACAAAATAATGTTCTGCACTATTCTCATTACACAGGAGTTTTTGTTTTGTTTTTAAGGTTAAGAAAAGACCTCCATTAGCTCTCCCTTATAATTTTACAATGATAGCACTATTAATTACGGTTGTGTTGTAATATTTTACTTTTTGATATGTACTATAACTGATAGACGTAACAGAATACTTGTAAATATATATTTGTTGGGTAGGGGAAGGGTGTTAGCATGATAGGATCTAGATTTTTTTCACGGATTGGTGGATCCTAGAAGTGGTTCAAACCTTCTGGATTAGACTATGAAAGAGTCCAAATTCCCACAATGTCTTTCTTGTGTTTGAGCTCAGCTGTAGAAATACAACCTGTTTTTCTTTCCACCTCTTGGCAATGTATGTTCCTAGTGAAGAGCTTCATGTCAATTAGCTCTCTGCATCCACCAGCACCTGCAAAGATGGTTGGCCTGTGATTGGAATATGAATGCTAGCCAAATAGTAAATCCCTTAAAGAGGTACAGAAGAAAAACATCCTTTCCTCCAATTAAGCTGAAATTACTGCCTGACTCACCCTGGACTATTACTTGCACTAAGTCCAAATGCCACCGCTCCAACAGATGGGAATTGCAAGCAGTGGCAGGCAGAATTGATATTATACAAAACCTACATATTTGCCCAAAAAACTATCACTATTTGGTGTTGAATCTAATGGGAATGTATAAAATCAGAATAGAAAAGAAAACTCCTGTAGAATAGAAGAAAAAGAAAGATGCTAGGGAATTACCTGCATTCTAACAAAGTTAATGTGGAGCTGTATTTTTGAAAGAACTGCAAAGTAATAGTAACAAATGTTGGCAGAGGGCAGGGAAAGTTACCCATAAGAGAATAGGAAATGGGTGGAAGAAATCTGTAATTGCCCAAATTTTTTTTTGAGGGGGGGGATTATAAGTAAAATTGAAAATTTAAGATTGGAATTAATTTTTAATTCATCAGAAACCTCTTTTTCTACATCTTCAATAATTGTCAGTGTTCTGAGTTGGTAGGATACAGGCAACAGTAAGCAGGCTTGGAAAGTGGTCTCTAGATTAGAGACCCTAACTTGCATAGGATAGTGCTTCAGATAAAAATGTGGTTGCACTTGTGACAACTGGAGAAAATGTGTCAAAACTGGTCCCTATTATACATAGCATTATCAGGGAATAACTAATAGTTGTAATTTAGGCTACATAATTTATCCTCCTAATAAGCATTTATATGAAATACTTAATTTACCCAACAGAATGATAATTCAATTATATATAAAATATTGTGACTTGGAATCTAAATATTATAAAGTATAAAGAGTTATGCTAATGGAAAATTATAATATGGATGTTTGATGCAATGATGAAGTTTTTAAAAATACTTCTGGATTCAAACAATACACATCAATAAATAAATTCTTGTTGCCAAACTACAAGAATGAGAGAACTGCATATTGTGCAGGAAGAGAAAAAGATAGTGGCAAAGAATGTAGTCATAGAGGGCTAAGAATGGTTCAGAAGTTAAAGAGCAAAAGAAAAATGGAAAGTAATGGAAAGATAAAAATTTTTTAAAATAGAAGTGGGTGAATAGGGCTAAACAAGAATATCTTAGCAAAACAAATGGAATTAAAAATAAAATGTGATGAAATTATTTGGAGTGAAAAGAAAAACATGTTCAAGTGAATATTTCAGAGTTTTGTATGGGAGTGGCATTAATATATAGAAGATGGAATTTAAATTAATTACATAAATGTTGGTATCCAAATGGAAATATGATGAAAAGGAAAACATAAATGCAGGAAAATTGTTTAAAAAGTAGTAAGGCTACATGTGTAGATGATATGTGAAAAAATATTAAAATATAGACATACTTATGGAGCATCTTGTTTGACTTGTTTAATACATGTATAAATGTTCTCTTTGTGTCTAACATATGAAAGAACTCTCTTATACACAGGAAAAGACATTAATTCGTTAAATGTTTCTGGGGAAATTATTCCTGGCATAATTCTGATCAAAAGATACAAGATATGACACTGAGCAAAATTGGGAAATATCCTGCTGGATAATTCATGAATGTGGGAGAATTTATTGTTTGTGGATTGAAATATCAAAGTTCACTGTATTTGACAAGGAAGATAAAAGAATAATAAGTTATATGTAAATAGTGGAACATTAGAACAACTATATACTTCTTGGCCTTTGCGCTGATGATACTCAGCTATACATTTCCACCCCGAACCACCCCAACGAGGCCGTTGAAATGATGTCCCGGTGTTTGGAGGCCGTACGGGTCTGGATGGATGGCAACCGACTAAAACTCAACCCTTCCAAGATGGAGTGGCTGTGGCTTCCGGCCTCCCAGTTCAACCAGTTGCTTCCATCTCTGGCCATTGGGGGCGAGCAACTGGCCCCCATGGAACGGGTGCGCAATTTGGGCGTCCTCCTGGATGCCCGGCTGTCCATGGATGACCATGTAACAGCCGTGGCAAGGGGGGCGTTCCATCAGGTTCGCCTGATGCGCCAATTGCGCCCCTTATTGGACCGGGATGCCCTACGCACAGTCACCCATGCGCTAGTGACGTCTCGCCTGGACTACTGCAATGCTCTCTACATGGGGCTTCCCCTGAGATGCACTCGGAGACTGCAGTTGGTCCAGAACGCGGCCTCGCGGGTGATTATGGGGAGGACTAGATACTCCCCTGTAACACCTCTCCTGCGCGAGCTGCACTGGCTTCCTGTAGTCTACCGAGTGCGTTTCAAGGTTTTGATTATGATCTTTAAAGCGCTTCATGGCACAGGACCTAGTTACATGCAGGATCGCATCCTGCCCCATACATCCCTACGACCAATCCGCTCACACAGAGAGGGACTTCTTCGGGTGCCGTCCACTAAACAGTGTCGCGGGGCGACACCTAGGAGCAGAGCCTTCTCTGTGATGGGCCCAGCCCTGTGGAATGACCTCCCCCGTGACATCAGGATTATTTCCGATCTCCGCTCCTTCCGTGTACAGCTGAAGACCCACCTCTTTCAATTATCTGGCCTGGCTCAACCGTAATTTTTTTTTTCTTATTCCTCCTGACAGTCCATTTAAATTTTTTAAATTTTTAAATTGTGTTATTACTAATGGGGTATTTTAATGGTGATTTTTAACTGTCTAAATGTCATGTAATTTGTTACCTCCTCCGTGCATGTATGCATGTATGTCTTTGTATATGTGTATGTTTATGTGTTTGTACATATGTTTTATGTTTTATATGTTTTATTGTACGCCGCCCCGAGTCCTGTCTGGAAAGGGAGCGGCTAATAAATTCAAATTTATTATTATTATTATAGCAAATGTATAGTTGTGTAGGATGTTTAATAAAGATTAAAATGGATGGAGAAGATTTTAAGTTAATATATACAAATGGTGGTTGAAAGATAGTGGGTAGTACATTTTTTATTGTGAAGCAGGAATGGAAGAAATAGAAACCTTTGTGCATATATTCAGTGCATGTTTCTATTTATTATACTGAAGTGGGAATTTGGTATGACAGCAGAAATATAAAAAGTTGTACTGGGAATGGTTTCAATGTGCAATGAACAAAATGAGAATCAATGTGTAATGATTTGTAGACTGACTACAAAAAATAGTAACCTCAGTTATAGAAATAAAGTGGACACAAATGATTTGGTAAAAGAGAGAGAATGAATCAGGATTAAACTGTAAAACAAATATATGAGAGAAGACTGAATTGGTTGAAAAGAAAGAAGATATGGAAACATCATGATTGGATGAAGTTGCTGAGATCCTAAAAAGGAAGTAGGGAGTTAAAAGAATAAAAGACAGTGTACCAATTGCGACATGAACAAAATTGATAAGTTTTTAAAAGTTATAGTTTTTCTAATTATAGCCATGGTACATGATTAAATGTTACAATATATATTATTCTTGTCTATACTTATTTGATTCTGGTATAAGATTGGACTTCCAAGTATTGATCTTGTCAGTATTGGTCTTACCAGAATAACAAAGTAACAGAATTCGAAGGGGCCTTGATGGTCTTCTAATTCAACCCCCTGTTCAGACAGGAAACCCTATACCATTTCAGCTAAATAGTTGTCCAATCTCTTCTTAAAAAACTTTCATTGTTGGAGCATTCAAAACGTATGGAGGCAAGTTGAACTTCTGGAAGCAACGATTCAGATATATTTCTCCAGCTGAGCTGATATTACTTTTCAAAGAAGATCTAGAATATTTGGTGATGTTTTCTTCAAAGAACCTCCCAAATAAGTTACCTTTGATTGGCAGGATACTGCCAATTGCTTTCCCTTTCCATAAACCAATAACTCAAGAGTATTAAGCTGCTAAAGCAGGGACTTCTCTTTTGCCATTCCAATATTACTTAAGTGATGCACATTGTGGCAGATTGCCAATAATGCAACTGTTCTTGTTGTGATAGAACAAGAAGTGGCTTATAAACTAGTTATTTTGAGCCTGATTAAACACTGGAACCATCCTAGTTTCATTTCTGAATTGTCCTTTGGTTGCCTGGGTCAAAATATCTTGACCTTTTGATTCCTATAAGCCAAGAGTCCTTTACTTAAAGAAAACTGACAGATTTCTGTACTTCTGCCTGAGTAAATAGGGCCAAGAAGCTACTAAGGTACTCCATAGTAATTTCAAAGAGCAGATTTCAGCTGGAACACAACAGCTTGGGAGGGTCGAAGCAATTTCCACAGGGTCTAATTTTCTGTATGAAGAATATCCAGGGTTATGTTTTCTGCATAACCCTCTTTCTTTCTGTTACAGCCTCATTTTTTAATCATTAAAAATGTATCCATTTTCACAAAACCAAAACACTGCATTTTCATGATGTTAGGTTACAAGGGATGATAAACATTTTCTGCAAAGCACAATGCTTCCAAAATTCTCTTGATGAGCTAAGGAAATTTGGTATTTGCAGAGTTGGTAAGGTTAAACTAAAATATTACTTTAATTTAAAATAATAGAGACATACATAAAAATAAATACCATATATTATAAATTATTTTTAAAAAGGAAAAGGGGTTTATTTACTTTATCTAATGCAGCCTGTCCCAATTTCTCATGCTGACGATATATCAAACAAGAGAAGATTGTTCTAAATCAGGGGTGTCAAACTTGCATCATCACGGCGGTATCACATGACTCTCCCCCCTTTGCTAAACCAGGTGGGGGCAGGGCCAGCACATGACACATCTGGCCAACATGCTGTGAGTTTGACACCCCTGGTCTAAATCATATCCCTCTTTCATAGCATGTACCTTAGCTCAAGAAATTCAAGCTAACTTTCTCTCTATAAAACGGTTATCTAAATTATATATAAAAGAAATAGGCAAGACTGTGAATATATGGTGTTTGTAATATTTCAATAATCCGTTACTCTTTAGGATATAAAGGGCAAAAGTAAATAATAATGTACTTGCAGGGCTTCTAAATTTGTTTTTTTTTTAAGTTGTTGTTGGGCCTCAATATTTGGAATTTAGAGAAAATGCCATTTCCCCATTTATGTGAATTTATGCATGTTTGCTATTATTAACTTTTAAAAAATCAGCTAGAATAAGGTTTCTGTGATTGGCAAAGGAGATGTCTGTGGCAATTGGTGCCTATGGAGATCAGCTTGAAGGCAACAGTGCTGAAAAATAAATATTTTCAAGGATGGGAACTCTACTCAATCGCAATCACATTTCATTTCCCTAAAATATGGCTCTTATAAATCCACTGTAAAATTTGAATTAGCAGTGAATTGTGCTTGTTAAAAATCGTTGTACAACTACAACTTGCAAATGATTTATAAAATAAATAAATGGTTGGAGTAGAAATGCATGATTTAGAATAATCAATTTCAGAAAAATAACTATAGATCAGCTCCCAGTTTTTTGAGCAGAAATTTAGTTACCTGCCCAGAATTGTTAACCCTCAAGTTAGATGTCCATATAAAGGTCAGTTTCCAATGTTCAGTCAGTTGCACCACTCTTCCTGGAATGGCACTACAAGGTCACAAATTGCTGGACCTATATGTACAAAGAAATTTTCATAGTCATCTTTTACGGAGTATTCTTCAGAGGTGGGTTTCTCCTGGTTCAGCTGAACTGGTAGTAACAGCAGCAGGAGGCTCTGCCCACCTGCCCAGACCAGTGGTGGGTTCCAGATCCTGTTGCAACCAGTACGGTGCAACTGGGCCAGGTTCCCGCCACATGCATGTGTGCAGCATGTGCACAGCATGCATGTGCATACTTACCATCGCGACACTCCATCTGTTTGGTATAGCATCGCTCAGGTGCTGTACGCTCCATGAATGTGAGTCCCAATTGGCTCAAATACAGGTAAGGACTGTGAGTGGGCAGGTGGGCCCTCTGAAGCACTGTACTGAAATGGTACCTGGTGCTCCCAGCAGGCACCGGTACGCCAGTACATTATTTATTCCAATAATGCCAAATATACTGGTAATTTAATGTTATTTCCAAAACATGCCTGCATAGCAACATAGTGCATTCTCTAGCTATTACTGATTATGATACAGTTGTATTAATTATGTTTATTGGGGCATCAAAATAGCTTTCAATCTTAAGGACTGCTTGCAAAGGCAGAAAAATACCCAGATACAAGTAGTCCTCAATTACAACAGTTTATTTAGTGACTGTTCGAAGTTAAACAGTACTGAAAAAAGTGACATGTTCCTTTTTAACTTCAATAGGTATAGCATCCCCAGGGTCACATGATCAAAATTCAGCTACTGGGCAAATGATTCATATGATCCCCTTTTGAAAACTTCTGACAAACAAAGTCAATGGGGAAGCCAGGTTCATTTAACAACCTGGTTACTATCTTATCAGCTGCAGTGATTCACAACACCTGAAGCAAAAAAGGTCAAAACTCACTTGACAAATGTTTCACTTAACAACATAAATTTTGGACTTAGTTGTGGTCCTAAGTCAAGGACTGTAGTACTTGAGTTATGACCACAATTGACACCCATCAGTAAGACTTTCTTTTTTTAAAGAGATTTCTCTTTTTTCCTCTCTGTTTTATTATAAGCTTTTAAGGAATTATCTGATTGATTCCTGCTTATTAATCCTTTCTGTTCATTATCTTTGTTTTCTTGCATCTCGTTTTGATTTTTTCCTTCTACTGCTTCTTCTAATTTCTCATCTATTTCCTGAATATTGTATTCCCCCCCCACACACAATTGTTGAATGGCTGCTACACTCATTTCTTTATCATTTGCCTCTATTATCCTCTAAAGGTCCATTTTGTAACAATTTAATACAAATTACTCAGTATACCTTTTTGGTTCCAACATCTCAGTATTTAAAAACTCCAACTTAATAAAATTCAGTCAATCCCATAATTATACCTCTAAATCCCATACATTTATAATCTTTAAAAATTTTAGTAGTTTACAGCCTTATGATTTTCCAATTACGTATCTTCCCAATTGTCCAAATTTTAAAGTCTTATTTAACTTTACTTCATTTCTCTTTTCCTCTATCTCCTTTCTTCTTTTGCCTCATAGAATGCTCTGTCAAATAGTCTTAATAATCTAAATCCAAATTAATCCACTAGGTTCCTCCAGTCTTTCAAATCAATAATCCAATAGCGAGTTTCAATCAAGTTTAGTTATTGGCAATTTAATTCATCTTAAAAATCTTCAAGAGGAAAAAGAAATTCATTAGATATTTTCAAAATATCCAAATCATCTCCTAGAATAGGTCAAACTGCCATCCAGATGTTTTACTTTCTTCTACTTTCTTCTATTTTGTGTAATAGACTTTATGTGCATTGGATCTCACTTTCACTAAGAATACTGATGCTATAGTGGTATAGTGCTCCTCTTGTTCCAGTAGATAGCTCTCCTACTCCCAAATCCTAAATTAAGCAGTATGCAAAAAACAGCTGATTATCCAATAAATCCGTTTTTTAAAAAAAGAAATACAAATAAACAAGGCAGTTTCTCTCAAAAATCACAAATTATTTAAACTTTTTTCCAGGCTTTCTCTATTTTAAAGCTTCCCTCGGGCATTTCTTTCACCTCTTACTTTTCAGTCTTTAATCTTCTCCATGTGTCTGATTGCTGCTTCCTTAATGCTTGGAGTTTATCTTTTCAAATTCTTGTACTTAAATTAAACTTTTAGAGTAAGAGTTGGAAATTATCTCATCCAGTTTCAATGCTCTGTCCATGGACTGCTCCAGCACAAATCTCGTGACTTGAGAAAATAGCTGTTGTCCCTGCTGGTGACAGCTTGCTTCAGACTTAATGAGGGAATTGCAAATTCTTCATGGTCCATAAAGCACCTCACCTTTCTTCACCGCCCCTACAAGGATCCCTTGACAGCAATTGCCAGCTGGATTTCCAAGCCATTCACACTGCGACATTAACTGGAAGTCCCGAATCCCAACTTTTCCAATACCATGCTTCCATCTTTTAGAGGTCACAGAAGGGAGCTTAATACGATTCTGAGATAATGTAGTAGGAAAAGATGGAGAATATAATAAAGAATGAAGGTACCTGTTGTCAGCTCCAGCCAGCCCAGAGGCCTTGAGCTGCCATTCAAGGGAGAAGATTGGACCAGCTGCCAAGATTCACTGTCCCACCTCCACAAACTGAAGAAACTACAAAGCTCCTGCTAACAATCCATGATTAATTGTCGGGTGGTTTTCACTCTGGGTCACAAGGTGATGGGTGTGCACATGCTCAGGGTGCAGTTTATCTTAATTGCCAATGTAACTATAAAAGGTGGTGGGAAGCACAGGGTGGCAGCTCTGACAATTTATTCATTGCCTTAGTGCTTTGTTGGTAAGTTCGTGCCGAAGGAAGAATACAAACTGCATTTACAAACCGTTTCTGTGTTTGGCTGGTTTCATTAACCCTTTGGAACCTGACAGTTTGTCAGAGCTGCCATCCTGTGCTCCCACCACTTTTTATAGTTACATTGGTAACTATAAAAGTTGGTTGGTGGCAGTGATTGGAGAGGGTCCCTGGAACATGGATCCCAACAGGCAGGGGGAGTTGGACAATCCAGCATAACCAATCCAGAACGGCATGGTGCCCAAGGGGCCGCAAGAGTAGGAGATCAGCAGCCCATGCTAAGTTTACCCCAAGCTGCTCAGGACACCTGCTGGAGACGAGTGGCATGAGAGAGATATGCACCTCACCCTCTCCTTACCCAGAGGGGCTCTTCACCTGTTTATGGGCCCAGAGTGATGGGATGCTGGGACCCACCAGCAATACAGGCTATGTTTGACGGTAGCCCAGGATGAGTGGCCCTCTTCTTAGACCAGGTGTTAAATTACATGGATTTAATGGCCATATGTATACATTGCAGTGGGACGTGGTGATGGCCGTGATGGCAGTAATGGAAAGAGAGGCTGCTGACTGGGTGGCTGATCTGTATTGGGATCATGCTATGGAACTCGTGGACATTGGTCTGTTCCTGATGGCAGTGCATGAGAGGTTTGAAGATACCACCAGGATTCAGCAAGCGGAAGCGGAATTGCATGCTACAAGACAACAAGGGAAGCCAGTAGCTGAATACATCAGAGATTTCCAGCGTCTGGCCAGCAAAGTGAGGATGTGGCCAGAGCAGTGGAGGCCAGGTGGTGCATTACTTTAAGGCCGGTCTTGACTGAACACTACACTGGGCCTGCGTCTACAGAGGGTTGCCACTTAGACTGACTGCATGGTTCTAGGCCGCCACAGAATTAGCTGTAGAGTTCCACGAGGATAAGCCAGGAAGGGAGAGGGATAGGTGAGGACAAATATTGCAACAGATGCTTTGTATCAGAGTTTCCCCCCAAACCCCACAACCCACAGCAGTTTCCATGGGGCAACCTCCATCCTCAATGACAGCTGGAGTGACAATGCCCATCTGTCTACCCATAACATGTTTTCGATGCAGGAGGCCAGGGCATAGACCGGCAGTATGCCATGAGTCCGGTCCTACAGTGTCCATGAGCACACCAAAGAAAAAATGGGGGTGGCCAGGAAGAGCATGAGGGGCAGCCAGGAGGAGTCACACAGGGCGAGTCAACCAGTCCCTATACCAGTTGACAACAGCCCATCAGGTGATATGCTCAATACTGGTGGAAGTGACTGGGGGAGGGCTCCGACCCAATGATCTGATTCAGGGTGCACTCGTTGCTTAATGAATGCCACAGTTGCTGATAATCTGGGGGTGGGCCTCAGGAAGTTGGCTAGGCTGATCCGTTTCAAACAGATTGACGGGTCAGTATTGGAGGGCCAACCAGCCACATGTAACTGATCAGGTGGTATTGCATATAGGGCCCCATCGGGAGGTCTTGCAGTTTATAGTGGTTCCAAACATTACAGAGATTGTTCTAGGCCTGGCATGGTTGGACAAATGGGGACCCACAATATGGTGGGGCGGTGGTAGTAGGCATCTTAAAATAGGCCTCAGTCCATACCCCCCTCCTCATGAGGTGCAAACCATGCCCCAGGGCCCAGTGGGATTGCGAGCTACAGTGCATCGGTACATACAGCTGGGGAAGAGTGATTCCCTCAGGTATATGCAGACTTATGAGATGTATGCAGCAAACAGGAATGTGACACTTTGCTCTTTCACTGCCCCACAGATTGTGCCGTGGAACTGAAGCCCGGGGCTAAACTGCCAAAGCCACGGATGTATTCTATGACCCCGCAGGAGCTAACAAAGATGAGGACATATATAGAAAAGAACTTAAAAAGGGGGCTTTATTCAGTCAGCTAGATCAAGGGTAGCCACCCCAGTTCTGTTCCGGGAGAAAAAGGATGGTGGATTACGCCTCTGTGTCAGCTTCCGGGGTCTTAATGCTGTCTGTGTGGAACATCTATACCTTCTTCCTTTAATGAAGGACATGCTGGCTAGGTTAGCGGAGGGATGTATATTCACAAAATTAGATCTCAGGAAGGCGTACTATAGGGTACGCATTCGGGGCGGTGACGAATGGAAGACATCCTTCAATTGTCCTCTGGGCAGTTACCAGTTCTGTGTATGCCCTTTGGACTGCAAGTAGCTCCAGCGGTGTTCATGCTAATTAACGAGGTGCTGCATGAGCATCTATATCAAGGGGTACTCGTCTATTTTGACGATATCCTTATATATACCAAGACCATGGAGGAACACATAACTCTTGTATGTCAAATGCTTAAAAAGCTGCTTGATGTATATTCATACATTAAATTGTCTAAATGTGAATTCCACAGGATGCAATTGGATTACCTTGGGTTCCGTATTTCACCTAAAGAGGTGGAGATGGACCTCGTGAAGGTGTTGGATTAGAAGGCTCCTAAAACCTGCAAGCAGTTACAGAGGTTTTTAAAGTTTGCCAATTTCTATCGCTAGTTCATCCTGTCCTTTGCCCAAGTGGCCCTTCCACTAACCGACCTCTTACGCACCAAACATTTCACGACAAACCCTCGACTGGAAAGCCCAGTTGTGTAGACAACAGCATGTCAGCAAGCGTTTGAGTGTCTGAAGTCCTTGTTTGCACAAGAGCCGGTATTGAAATATCCAGAGCCCACTAAGCCATTTGTGGTTCAGGCAGACACCAGTGATGTGGCGGTGGCCGCAGTCCTCTTACAAAATAACAATGAAGGAGTCCTACAGTCGTGTGCCTACACCTTGAGGAAGTTGACAGGGACTGAAGGCAACTGGCCCATTTGGGAGAAGGTGGCGTTTGTAGTCCGGTGGCCCTGTTGATGTGGCAGCATTTACTAGAAGGAGGAGATATACCCTTCGAGGTCTGGATGGACCATAAAAATTTGGAGGCCCTCCAGACCCCGCGAAGATTGTTGCCAAAACAAGTTAGATGGGCCTTGTATTTTTGGCAATTCAACTTCCAATTAAATATATACCAGGGGGCAAGAACCTCTTAGCCGATACCCTCTCCCGCGAACCACAGTATCATAATAAAAGGGAGGATCTAGTACAGGCTGTCATCCCAACCTCACAGCCTAGAGTGTTAGCCACTCAACAGGCCCCATCAACACCAAACCTGTATGCCCAGGGAGAGGACCTCTCCAGAGCAATCAAAGCAGCACTCCCAATGGACCAGTGGTTTCAAGAAAATCAAACTTTATTAATACAGTGAGAGGGCTTTGCCTGGAAGGGGTCAAAGTTATATGTACCAAGTGTGGTACGGGTGGGTGTGCTGCGGCGCTGCCAAGACATTCGCTCAGCTGGACATTTTGGGTTCCTTGAGACTCTGCATTTAATAAATCACCAGTTCTGGTGGCCCCTGAAGAGGGACATAGAGGAATATAAAAGGAGTTGTGTTGTTTGCACTACCATGAAGGCCTGGCCTGGCCGGCCTCCTGGTCTTTTACAGCAGGTAGCAGATCCAAGTCAGCCATGGGAACAGATAGCCATGGACTTCATCGTGGATTTACTGAACAGCCAAAGAAATAAGGTCATTTGCACGATAATAGACCTGTTCTCCAAGCAGGATCATTTTGTAGCACATACCGCCCTTCCATCTGCTAGGAAGCTGGCCAAACTGTTTATTGCCCATGTCTATAAACTCCATGGCATCCTCAAAAGGATAATTTCAGACAGGGGAATGCAATTCACTGCCCGGTTCTGGCGTAGGTTCGTGGCAATGGTGAGGTCTTCACAGGGACTTAATACAGCCTTCCACCTGTGAAAAATGGTGCAGCTGAGAGAGTGAACACGATGGTGGAGCGGTACTTGAGATGTTATGTTCAGTACCAACAGACCAATTGAGCTGAACTCCTCCCCTTTGCAGATGTTGCATATAACAATGCAGTGCACAAAAGTATGAGGTTTACCCCATTTCATGTGGCTACAGGGCAGGAGTTTGTCCCACTTCTGGAGTGTCCTCAAGTGTGCCCAGATGATATGACCTAGCAGGAGTAGATAGCCCAGATGCAAAAAGTTTGGAAAGTGGTGAGGGATGTGTTAGGTCACTCTTTTGCCACATATAAAAAGAGTGCCTATAAAAGGCAGTAGGTGCAAGGACCTTTCCATATAGGCCAGAGGGTATACCTCTCCACTAAATATCTCAGGCTGCTGTTGCCATGTAAGAAACTTGGGCCCAAATTCATTGGGCCTTTCCCAATTGTGTGAGTTATTAACCCGGTCACAGTGCAGCTAAGACTCCCCCCCCCCCCACTGGGGAAAACACATCCAATCTTCCACTACAGCCTGCTCCGATCAATTCAGGCCTCTGATATCAGAGGAGTCCCACTACAGCTGCCAGCCCTGGTTATTGTAGATGGGGAACAGCACTATATAGTGCAAAATATACTAGATTCCAGATGGCACAGGAGACGGTTACAATACATTATTTTATGGAAAGGTTATCCCCTGTTGGAGGCATCTTGGGTTCATAACAAGGACTGTAGGGCACCCCATCTGGTAGCAAGATTCCATCACAGACATCCCACAAAACCAGGGGGAAGGGATCCTTCAACTCCTAACTAACTGTAATTCGTAGCTCCCTAGCTGCTGTCTCCATGGTAGGGGGCCGCATGTCAGTTCCAGCCAGCCCAGAGGCCTTGAGCTGCCATTCAGGGGAGAAGACTGGGCCAGCTGCCAAGATTCATTGTCACACCTCCACAAACTACAAAGCTCCTGCTAACAATCCATGATTAATTGCCAGGTGGTTTTCACTCTGGGTCAAAGATGATGGGTGTGTATACGCGTGAGGTGCGGTTTATCTTAATTACCAATGTAACTATAAAAGGTGGTGGGAAGCACAGGGTGACAGCTCTGACAATTTATTCATTGCCTTAGTGTTTTGTTGGTCAGTTCGTGCCGAAGGAAGAATACAAACTGCATTTACAAACCGTTTCTGTGTTTGGCTGGTTATATTAACCCTTTGGAACCTGACATCTGTGATATTATCTAGAGCAGGAGTGTCAAACTTGCATTTTCATGGCAGCATCATGTAACATATCAGGACTTCCCCCCCCCCTTGCTAAACTGGCCATGGGCATGGCCAGAGCATGCTGCATGTGGCTCATGGGCTGGGAGTTTGACAGCCCTGATCTAGAGAATGTGTTTCACATCAAGGAAAGCAATTAAAGGGCAGATTTCCCTGTTTGCTTCCAATCTCATTGTCTGATTTAACTTGCCCACTGGATAGAAACAAGGAGGAGGAGCTGGAGGAGAAAAGAATAAAGAAGTTTTGACAATGTTCCTGTTTTCCTTTTCAGCACCCACTGCAGCTTGATGGATGATAAATGTGATTGGCTATATATAGGCTCTGTTAATGTCATAGAGCAAATGAGGTGTAACGTGTACTGGTGTAACTTGCTCTTGATAAATTTTGAACTTCAATCTTGTCCATGAAGTGAAATGGATAGATAGCATCAACTCTAAAGCAACAATTAAAAACTTTATCAATAAAAGGAGAAAAGTCTGTTTGTGCAAAGCAGCTCAATGAAGTAACAAATACTTGGCTGAAATCTTTTAGGTAATGTTTTTGTGGGGAAAGGAACATAATAAAATGTTATCTAGATTAACTTTCTGGATCTGAGAAGATGCCTCTCCAGAAAGCCCTTTTTCACAAAATGGTGATTAAAAAGGAGGGAAAGAGGAAGACGAAGAAGAAGAGGAAAAAGAGAGACAGTCCAGCCACTCCACATCTTAAACACAAGATTAAGCAGACAAAAACAATGAAACTTGTGCAAGCAACCCAGAAAGTTGGCTAATCTAAAAAGTACAGGTTCAAATCTACTGTTTGAGGGCTAATTGCCCAAGCAATAGTTGGGAAGAATAGAAGGAGAGATCTAGAAATCTAAGAATAGAAGGAGAGATCGAGCCTCTCTTATTACCTTTGTTTCTCATGTTCCTAAGCATTTTGCTAAGATAATTTTCTAGAATTTGGTTGAAGGTGTTCAATCTAAAAAAAAAAATCCAATACACCCTTTTGAAAGCAATATTTAATATAGTCTTTCATGTGGAACAGGCTGTACTGTAACCTTAGAAATAAATCTGCTGATAATCATTCCATTTCACTGCTTTGATTAGATTCTATACATGATAATCATAATCAAAATATGATAAGAGGGCTTATTTATTAATTAAATGCATAATGAAAAATATTTTCAAAGAACTTGGCAAAGAGGTGTTTGCTAGGTCAAATCATTACATGTGTTGTAAGTAGTGCATAACTTTTATTTTTATATACAATAAAATAGCAAGACAGTGAGAACATCAAAATAATTTTTGATTCAATGTGTATGTTATCTAATACTTTGCCTAGGAACAGCTAGGTTTTTTTATGCATTTACGTAAAGGTATGACCATATTTCACCATCTTATGGAATCAGGATTTTAAGCCTATGTTGGAACAGTAATAAGTTTTTTTTTCTCTTCCACTCAGCTTCAGGCTGATGTGTTATCAGCTCAAAATGCAGATTTTCTTGGTGACAGTTGCTATGTGAAATGTTATGAGATAGAAATTCCTGTCATAATTAATAATAAGCAAAGGTTTACCCTTTGATGTGTTAAATTCCATGTTACTTGAGACTATATGGCTATGTTTTTTTTTACTATAAATTTCTCTTTTATCTTATTGCTTTCATTACTATCCAGAATCAAGACTACCACAAGATTCAGAGAAAACTATTAATACTTTATTTCTTTATTATCTCTGCATTTCTTACCTGGCAAAAAAAAAATCCTAATGAAATTATTAATACACTTTTAATTGTAACATCTTTATAAAGAAAAACTTATAAATATAGTACACAGTAAACTTTAGTTGAAGACACAATAATAACATTGTTTAACATTCTTCCTCCCTCAGGAAATATTACAATAATGTACATTAATATTTTTTAAAAAAATATAGGAAACCATCATTACAATCTGAAAAGGCAATAATGAAAGAATAGGCAAAACATTCTTTTTAAATATGGTAGACACTCTGAATTACTGGGAATATGAAACAAAGCTTCCATGTGGGAAGGCAAGTTTCACAGGTAGGACACAGACTATAAACCATTTTCTCCAACTTTGTTCCTTCCAGATGTGTTGGAATTCAATTGCAATAATCATTAACCAATATAGTAATGATTCTATCAACTAGAGATTATGGGAATTGAAATCCAACACAGTGGGAATGTACCAGATTGAGAAAGCCATAAAGGAATATCCATCAGCTGTTTTGAAAAGCAAAACACACTCTACATGAAATAGGATAAACATGATTAGCTGTTTCCCACCTATTGACTGCCCAGTCTTCCATCTGTATGTCTATGTATGTTTCCACAATTTCTAAATTTTGATATTCCATCCAGTATATGCATTTTCAGATGCAGCATTAGAAAAAAAAACATTGTATAGTGGCAGTTTATTTGGTGAATGTTGAATTTATTCACTATGAATAAGTTGTTTAGATAAGACATATCCCTTGGATAAATTTTGCTACAGATATACTATGAATTGAACCTAGGCCACATTTAATATGTGACTTAGTGGGGGGAGCTAAATTCATAATGGTTTGTTATTATCTGATTTCTTCACGGTTTGTGTGTGTGTGTGTGTGTGTGTGTGTGTGTGTGTGTGTGTGATGTTTTAAATTAGATTACTAATAATGCTGAGTTGTTCTTGCAAATCAGGACCAGGTAAAAAAAAGAAAGACGAGTCCCTGAGGATTTTACTCTGCTAGTCATTGCCAAATATAGGGGGCAGTGCTCATCTCTATTTCAAGTCACTCCATTGTAGGAAGACATTTCCATGGTCATGTGGCCAGCATGATGTTATGGAGTACTGTTATCTTCCCACCAATGTGGTATCTATTTATCTACTTGCATTTACATACTTTTAAAATGCTAGGTTGGCAGGAGGTGGGATGAGGACGGGATGTCACATCATCACATAGTGCTCAGGTCTCAAACCTGGGCTATCAGCTTTCCAGCCAACAAGTCCATCATCTTAATCGCTGAGCCACTGCACCCAATCAGGACCAGCACTAAGCAGAATGTGACAGCAATCTGAAGTAGCGATGCTGGGGAAGGGAAAGGGGTGGCAATATAGTGATTAGGTAATATATTTATAAAGTTAACATTGCCAACTTTGTGCCTACAAAGCTTCCCTTGAATGCAAAATCAGACTGAAATGTCAAAATTTATTTATCAATCCATATTCTACACATGGAAAGCAGTGGTATCCTTTATTCCATGTATTCAACCTGTGGGCCAAGTGCCACATGCAACCCTGAACAGTTAGAAATGTGGCCCCACAATATCATAAACTTTAACATTATTATATAACTTATATACACTACCTATATTATATATTTCAGGCAAGTGGTCTCTGTGCTAACCTGCAAAGCTCAGCATCTTTCAATAGTTGGATATTCATCTCTGCATCAGTTTTAATGTTATGAAGCCAAAGTATTCTTTGCTTGCTCCTTCTTTTTCCACTAACCATTGGCTTGCTGTGCAATGAATTGCACAGAGAGGAGAAGAAAGGATGAAGAAGTTTGGACAATGTCCCTGTTTTCCTTTTCAATACCCACTACAGCTTAGTGGATGATAAATGTGATTGGCTGGATACAGGCTTTATTTATGTCAATGTGTAAATGAGGTTTGAAATGAATTTACAAAGACAAAATTGAATGGTTAAAACACACACACACACACACACACACATATATAGCACAAATACAACACAAATATAAAAAGGCAACATTAAAAATAAAAATATGGGTTTCTGCCTGGATGGTTTTCTGTGATGAGCCGAAAGGACAGAAAGAGGGAGGAGTGAGCTCCCTCCCATATTAGGTCATACCAGGGGTTGTAACACAAACACACACACACACACATATATATATATATATATATATATATATATATATATATATATATATATATATATATATATATATATATATATATATATATATATATATATATATATATATATATATATATATATATATATATATATATATATATATATATATATATATATAACATGCGGCCCAAGATTTCTCTTCACTCAATGCGGACCATGCAAGCCAAATGGTTGGGCACCCACCTTCTATTGTTTACACAAGAAGCAAACACATTGGGTCAATCCAGGCACCAACTACAATTTTAGTAAATCACTGTTTTCTGTAGTGGCAAAAGTTCAAATTTTCACTCTTCTGCAGCATGCAATTGAGGATATTGCATTTGCCTAGGATTTGTGCAGATTAATTTGCAAAGTAAATACGATTCATTCATAGGTGCATTCCAATTGATCCAAACACAATAGCATTGAAGGGATCCTTCTAAAATTCAAATCACAATGAATAAAAATTAAAGACTCAGCCCATTTGCCTAGCAAATATTCTGCTAGGACTACACACACACACACACACACACACATTTCATATAGAGCCCATGTAGAAGAAATTGCAAAGCAGATGGGCAGGATAAAAGAGCAAAGTAGCAGAGCATTTTTGGGGTGGAGTAGTTTAGTAGTTTAAATAGAAGGGCCAAATAATTGTCCATAACAAAGATACTTATCCCCAATTGTTATTTGGAAAAGTGACAGCATCCAACACCATATCTCTATAGCTCTGACACAATGAAACAGATCCTGAGGTATGAAAGAGAGCTAGTAAATACAATTGAGCATCGACAGCATAATATAATAGAATAAAATAACGAGCTTGAAAAAATAGTTTAATAGAGAATCTCAGGAAAGCACCACAAAAGATCATGTAGGGATTTGACCTATTTCAGGAAGCATTGCAGGCAAAGAAGGTTCTTTATGTATTATGAAAATAATCACTTCTTCCACAATCTGCTAATGCTGTATTTCTTTCTTGTGCTGTTTATATTACTTCAAGCTGATACAGATTATAACTCTGCATTTATTGTATCTATTATAACCTTCAAGTTCAGAATCAAGTGCAGTAGATCCACTTATAACATTAGCTGATTATACATTTATAAATGAATCTGCTGTACTTGATCCTCCTTTGAAGTAAGTTATACTAAGAGAACAATATCTGGACAACCAGAGGCTGCAACTTTGCCTTCTGCCTTTCCATGAGACTGAAAGAGACCATCTCAAAACATAATTGTATTACAAGGGGACACTTTTTTTTCCGCCCAGGGTGAGTTTTTGTCTTTATTGCTTTTGTTTTTTGCTTGTTGATTTTCAGAGTTTTAAAGATAGGAATGACACAGGAGATCTCTTAAATCATTCAGAACAGAAAAAAGTTGCAAATGCTAATTTAGTAAACTTGTTGACAAAATTTGATGGTGCAAATTCAGAGAGCTGGATAATAGTAGTCTAAATGAGAGTCTGCAATGGAATGAATTACTGTGAACATAGATTTGGTCCAGGTTTGGATACAATTGGCCCGCTACCCGAACATCTGCAAAAGTCCTTCTAGCCAGAGCTGCCAACTGCTCTTCAAGCAGGAGTCACAAGTCCAGGAAGACTCCCAGGTTGTGTACAGGTCTATCAGGAGAAAGACAAGATAGAAGAACCTTGTCTACAGATGGTCCAAATATGCATTGTCACTCCATTGTGCTCATGTTGAATTGAAACCTATTTTGGCCATTCATGCCTTAACAACCTCCACACATAGCCTTCACACTTACAATAGTTGTATCATCTCAACAGGCATGTGATCAAAATTTGGGTAACTGGTAATGGGCATGTTTATTGCACAGACAGACAGATCCTTGGCAGCAATCCAACACAACTCAACCTTCAGAACCCTCCAGCACTGACACGCAATAGCAGCTATCCAGCCTGCCATGCGCACAAGACTGTACTCCCACAATAGTTCCTGCGTTGACTTCTGCAAAGGGTGTGTGCACAAGCAGTCCTTTTTGTATGCCAAATACCTCCACCGCAGACTCCTCACTTGGGTTGAGAAATCCAATATCATTGGTGCTGAACAAATTGGGTTTAAAGCGGGCTGTGCCACACTAGATCACTGCTTTGCCCTAGCGCACCTGGTCAACAAATATACTATTATACCAGGTGGCAAACTCTTCACTGCTTTCATCAACCTAAAGTCAGCATTTGACTCAGTCCCTAGGGGTTTGTTCTGGTCAAAACTGCTTAAAAGTTCTATTGACAGATGTTTGCTGTTCTTAATTAGGTCCTTGTACAATCAGACCTCCAGCCAGGTCAGGTGTGGTCTGCAGGGAGAACTTTCTAATCCTATCCCAATTAAGAATGGAGTAAGGCAGGGATGTGTTCTGGCTCCTCTTCTGTTTAATATATTTTTATCTGACCTGGCTGGTTACATTGGACATATTGAGTCCCACGCCAAAGCTGACAACTACAAAGATCCCACTTCTTCTTTACGCTGATGATGCAGTTCTCCTCTCATTGTCAAGGCCAGGACTGAAAAGATTACTTTCTGCATTTGGGTCTTACTGTGCTGAAAACCATTTGGCTATTAACTATGATAAATCAAAAGTACTAGTGTTTACTAGAGCCCGGAAATTGTATAACTGGGATATCAGTGGCAATGCTGTTAAGCAGGTTTTCCATTTTAAGTATCTAGGTATTCAATTTCAGAACACCGGTGCCTGGACTAGACATAGAACCCAGGTGCTGAACTCGGCCTCCTGTAGTCACCAGCAGATTTTAAGATTCTTTTATACCCAGGGTGGCCAGTTCGTTCCTTCTGCCCTACATATTTACAAAGCCAAAACGCTGGCCCAAAATCTTTATGGCATTCCCATATGGATACGGGGCTTCAAGGATTGCATTGAAAGAATCCAGGCTGCTTTCCTTAGAAAACTTCTGGGTCTTCCCCCTTGTGTTGGTTTTGCGCCAATATACCTGGAACTGGGCATTCGATCGGTGGAATGTATATGGCCTGGATAAACACCTTTAAATGGTGGTTTCGGTGCTCTTTCTGACAGCTCCTGGCAGCTACCTCTCCCTGGTGTTCATGGACTCCCATATTTCTCCCTGGGAGAAAGAGCTGCTGAAGAAACTTCATCTGCTAGGTTTCACGGAGGATGCCTTGGGAAACTACGACCTCAAGGATGCCCAATTTAGGATAGTCCAATGGCTTGTGGACATTGATTTACAATATCTACGAGCCAGAGCCAATAAAACTTGCTCCCCCCTGACTCTCAACCAAGTTAATAACTATGGATCAGTGGTGGGTTTCAAATTTTTTTGGAACCTACTCTGTAGGTGTGGCCTATTTTGTGGGCGTGGCTTAGCAGTCATGTGACCGGGTGGGAGTGACCAACTTGTAAATGTGGTGAAACTCATTTAACAATGCTCTTGCTTAGGAACCAAAATTTTGGGCTCAATTGTGATCATAAGTTCTCTTCCTTTTTCTTTCTTTCTTTTTCTTTCTTCCTTCCTTCTTCCTTTCTTTCTTGTGTCTCTCTCTCCCTCTTTCTTTCTTTCTTTCTTTCTTTCCTTCCTTCCTTCCTTCCCTTCCTTCCTTTCTTGTGTGTCTCTCTCCCTCTTCCTTTCTTTCTTCCTTCTTCTTTCTTTCTTGTATCTCTCTCCCCCACTTACTTTCTTTCTTCATTCCTTCTTGTGCCTCTCTTTCCCCCTTTCTTTCTTTCTTTCTTTCCTTTCTCTTCCTCTGTCTTCCTTCCTTCCTTCCTTCTTTCTTTCTTGTCTCTCTCACCCACTTATTTCCTCCCTCCCTTCCCTCCATCCTTCTTGTGTCTCTCTCTCCAACGTTCTTTCTTTCTCTTTCCTTCTTTCTCTTTCTTTCTCTCTTTCTCTTTCTATCTTTGTCTCTCTCTCTCTTTCTCTCTCTCTCCCTTCCTTCCTTTCTCTCTTACTCTTTCTTTCTCACTCCCCCCCTCTCACACACACATACCTTCCAGTTGGCGAAAATTTCTGTTTTGCCAGCTGGGAGGCTGGCAAAGAAGCCTCGTTTTGCCTGCCGCCCGTGGCACTTCACTTGCTGCAACTCAGACAATGGGGAGGTGGGAGTAGCGCTGGGTTTGAGGAACGGATGTTCCTTCTGCTCAGCTTACGCACTTGAAAAGACCCCGCAGTTCCACATTCACAGTTGATCCCTTCTTGGTCAAAAGGGCACCTTTTCGGTCCCAGCTGGGCGTCTGGAAGAGAGTGGCCGAAGTGGCTTCTCTCTCCTCCTCCGGCAGCTGAAGGAAAAGCCCCGGGGAGACGGGCTCCACGCGCTGCAGCCCAGCAGAGCAGCGCGCAGAGCTCGTCTCCCCGGCGCTTTTCCTTCAGCTGGTAGGAGGAGGAGAGAGACGGACTCCGTGCGCTGCTCTGCAAGGCTGTCGCAGCCGATCCTCCAGCACAGCGCAGCCGAAGGCCGAAGTGGCTTCTCTCTCCTCCTCCTGCAGCCGAAGGAAAAGCCCCGGGGAGACGGGCTCCACGTATTACCAGATCCACGACTAGACAAATGTTAGAATCTCACAAGCGCGTCGACCCTCAAACACAATGTGCTAAGAAAGAAGCTAAGAAGCAAACCGGAGCCATGGGAGGAGCAGGGCCGAAGATTGGTCTTGTGGAGAGAGATCTTCAGCAAATGCTTTCAGCACTCCAGACCAGATCTAAAGATGCTTTAGCTATTATCTTGGAACGTGAATGGAATGAACTCCCCACAAAAAAGGAAAAAAATATTTTATTATTTGAAGCAATTTAATAATGATGTTGTTTGCCTTCAAGAGACTCATATTAGGCTGCAAGACCAGAAGTACTTAGTGAATTCAAAACTGGGAACATTTTATGCTGCCTCTGATTTGGTAAAGAAAAATGGTGTGGTGATATATATAAATAAAAGATTTTCAACTAAAGTTATAGAGGCAGATGACGCTGGTAGATATATAGCAATTCAATTTGATACAGACTTCGGTTCCATTTTGGTGCTAGGAATATATGCTCCTAACCAATGCCAAGAAAGTTTTTATAAGATGCTCCATTTAAAAATTTTAGACTGGAACTTTAAGAGTATTCTAATAATGGGAGATTGGAATGGAGTGATTTCTCCAAAGATAGACAAGAGTACAAAGACGAAATTCACTACCAAATTACCAAAGGCTTTTTTTGATTTACAAGACGATTTGAAATTAAAAGATGTCTGGAGGACGCAACATCTAAATGAGATGGATTTTTCTTTCTATTCAGATAGACATAAATCCTTTTCAAGGATTGATTTCTTTTTGTTAACACCGGATCTACTTCCTAAAGCCAAGAAATCCAAGATTTTCGCCAGGTCACTTAGCGATCATAGTCCGGTGTGGTTACAAATTGAATTAGGGATGAGGCCAAGAAGGTCTTGGAGAGTAAATGAAAATTTATTTAGATATGAAAAAAATGTTGATGAACTTAAAAAACACATGAAGGAATTTTTCAGTTTTAATATGAATAAGGGCACTCCCATTGAAATAGTTTGGGATGCAAGTAAAGCTTATATGCGTGGGGTCCTGATACATATGAACTTTAAACACAAACAAATTAGACAGAAAAGGAGAATGGAATTGGAAGATGAAATAAACCGCAAAGAACAGCTGCTTATAATAAACCCGAATGACCAGGCGCTCCAGATGGCGCTAAAGCTGTTGAAAGATCAATTTCAGATGCTTATAGCAGAACAAACAGCAACCAATTTGCAATTTGCTAAACATAACACCTTTGCCAACGCTAATAAACCTGGTAGATGGTTAGCATATACTTTGAGAAGGAATATGAATGACAGAATTATTGATAAAATTGAGTTTCGAGGGAAGATGGTATATCAACAAGAGTTGATTAAAAATCATTTGTGGACTATTATACTAAGCTATATGTACAGGATAATATACAGAACAAGTTAATAGATGATTTTTTGGAAGGAAAAAGGGTTGCAAAAATTTCTGTGCTTCAAAAGGCAAATTTGGAACGTCTTATAACCGCTGATGAGATCACTTTAGTTATAAATCAACTTAAATTAGCTAAGGCTCCAGGGACTGATGGTTTGACTGCAATGTATTATAAAACTTTACAACTGGAAATGATTGAATATCTTACACAACTATTTTGTAATATACAACAAGGAGGTAAAATACCTCCCTCATGGAAAGCGGCTTTTATCTCATTGATACCTAAAGATAAAGAGGGCCCTAAGAAACCAGAGGATTACAGGCCGATATCTCTTCTGAACACAGATTATAAAATATTTGCTAAAGTATTAGCCAACAGATTGATGCCGGTTATTCAAGAGATTATTCATCATGATCAAGCAGGATTTATTGAAGGCAGACATATGAAGGAGAATGTAAGGCAACTCATAGATTTAATTGACTATCTTGATAAGAATAAGCAGATCTCTGCAGTGCTGGTTTTCTTGGATGCAGAGAAGGCCTTCGATCAAGTGAATTGGAACTTTCTAACCAAGACTTTGGAAAAGATGGATATGGGACCACGATTGCGGCAGGCGATTGGAGCAATTTATCAGCAACAAAATGCACAACTTATTATTAATGGAAATTTGTCAACAACTTTCGAGATACAAAAAGGCACAAGACAAGGTTGCCCATTATCCCCATTGTTATTTATTTTAACTTTGGAAGTCTTGTTGAACGCAATTCGGGACTCAAAATCCTTAGATGGCATAGCTATCAGGCAAAAGGAATACAGAACTAGAGCATTCGCCGATGATCTGGTTGTTACCCTTTCACATCCTTTAAAATCAATAATCCAGATGAAAAATATCATAATAGAATTTGGCATGGTGTCTGGGTTTAGACTAAATCAAAACAAAATGAAAATGATGGTTAAAAACATGACAGAGACTCAAAGAAAGAGACTTGTAAGTTTAGCAGGTTTTGAAATAGTTTCTAAAGTTAAATATTTAGGAATACAAATTTCAGAATCAAACACAAAACTTTTCTCAAATAACTATGAAGTGTTGTGGCAAAAGATACAGAAAGATCTTGAAGCGTGGAAAAAGTTACAATTGTCTTTGCTTGGAAGGATCTCAGCAATTAAAATGAACATTCTACCTAGATTTATCTTTCTATTCCAGATGATTCCGGTGCTCAAGT
This sequence comes from Natrix helvetica, assembly GCF_964273705.1. Taxonomy (NCBI): domain Eukaryota; kingdom Metazoa; phylum Chordata; class Lepidosauria; order Squamata; family Natricidae; genus Natrix; species Natrix helvetica. The sequence continues at coordinate 95,811,361 of NC_138554.1, forward strand.
CAGATCAAACCTTGTTAAATTGGCAAACAACATTAAATAAATTTGTTTGGAAGGAGAAAAAACCGAGAGTAAAGATGAAGATTATGCAAGATACACGTGAAAGAGGTGGCCTCAGACTCCCAAACCTTCGATTGTATTATGAAGCTGCGGTATTAACGCATGTAGCAGATTGGTTCGGGAAAACAAAAATGGAATTGCTCAATATAGAAGGCCATGATCTTGTTCTGGGATGGCATGCATATCTTTTTTATGAAGACAGGGTGGATAAAGTGTTCAACAACCATGTTCTCCGTAGTGCCTTGATGAGAATATGGAAGAAGCACCGGCCCAATTGGGATTATAAAATACCGCTTTGGTTGGATCTTGCAGACACCATGGGGATTATGAATATTAAGTCACTCGGGGGTTGTTTATATAAAGATGTGCTTATTGCTGATGGGGGCGAATGGAAGTTAAAAACTTTGGAACAGCTGTTGGAAGAAGGAATTACTTTAAATTGGTTACATTACATACAGCTTCAGAAGAGATGGGAAGAAGATTGCAGGGTCGGCTTTATGGATAAAGAAGTGGAACTGATTAAGCAGATAAAAGAGACTGGTCCAAAACAAGTTAAAAGAATATATAATGTACTGTTAGAAAGAGACTCAGAAAGTGAATTGGTTAAGGATTGTATGATTAAATGGGCTCAGAATTTTGGTGAAGTGGTTATGTTGGAAACGTGGGAAAAAATATGGGTTCAGAATGTTAAATTTACACAGTCACAGAATTTAAGGGAGAATTTTTATAAAATGTTTTACAGATGGTATTTAGATCCTAAAAAATTATCATGCATGTACCCAAATGTTCAACCAAAATGTTGGAGATGCGGGTGTCTAGATGCTACCTTTTTTCATGTATGGTGGACTTGTAACAAGGTTAAAGCTTTTTGGATAAAAATATGGTGGGTTATGCAGAATGTATTTAAGAAAAGAATACAATTCACTCCACAAATGTTTTTATTGGGTATAGTTAAGGATTTTACCAAAGGGGAAACAAAATTGGCCTTGTATATGGTTACAGCAGCTAGGTTGTTGATTGCGCAACATTGGAAAAAAGATTTTTTGCCGACAATTGATCAATGGATTCAGAAGGTGGCAGGGTTCGCTGAAATGGCAAAAATTTCAGCTTTCTTAAAAGCTCAGAAACAGGAGGATTACACACAGGAATGGGCAAAATGGATTGATTATATACAGAATAAATACCAGACTAGGAGTTATTATCTAGCCTTTAGGTAAGAATGTTTAGACCGATAGATGATCAGAGTAAATAGTATATGGGATGTTTGGAATTGTTAGAGTGGTATACAGCGGAAGTCAGGGGGGTGGGTTTGTGTGGGAGGTGGGGGAGGGGTAGGGTGGAGGGTGGGGCAATATATATGTATGAATAAATTAGAAGATGGGACTAATGAAACATTGTTAGGCTAGGAGAAATTTATATTAAGAGTTATAGATGTTAAATTAGCTTAGAAAATGATCAATGTGTTATTATTAATTTAAGAGTAATTTATATAGTTTTTGTTGGGAGGAGAGGGGTTATGAGTAATCTATTTTAAGATGGGGGGAGGGGAGGGGGTAAAGTGTTTGGTATAATATTTGAATGTGAATTTTTGCGGGGGGGTTGGGGGGGTATAGCATTTGTATGAGATTTATATTGTGTGGAGGGGGGGTGAAAAGGGGGAAAATTTGTTTGTACAAAACTCTTTTAATAATATTTTATAAAAAAAAATAGATTAAAAAAAAGAAAAAAAAAAGAAAGCAAAGCTGGGGATGAAGGTCCAGTAATAGTTGGCAAACCCAAGGAGTCTCTGAACATCCTTCATACGTCAAGGAGGTTGCCAACTACGTCACGCCTCCACCTTGCCAGGCTCCATCGCAATTCCTTCAGGGGAGATACAGTGCCCCAGGAACTCGATGATAGTCTGCCAGAATTGACACTTCTCCAGCTTGGCAAATAAACGATGGCAAATGATGTTGATGATCCCTCCGGGACGTCGAGTAGATCAAGATGTCGTCCAGGTAAATGATGGCAAACTGATCCAAAAGGTCCCGGAAGATGTCATTCATGAAGTGTTGGAAGACGGCCGGGGCATTGGTCAACCCGAACGGCATGACCGTGTACTCAAAATGTCCGTACCAGGTGCCAAAGGCCATCTTCCATTCGTCCCCCACTCTGACTCAGACTAGTTGTAAGCCCCACGCAAGTCCAGTTTTGAGAACACTGTTGCCTCCCGGAGCCGCTCCAACAACTCAGGAATCAGGGGTAGCGGGTAACGGTTCTGTACGTTATGGCATTCAGGCGCCGGTAATCACAACAGAGTCTCAGATCCCCGCTCTTCTTTTTTACGAACAAAACTGGAGCAGACAAGGGCAAGGACGAAGGCCGGATAAACCCCCAGGCAAGATTCTTGTCATGAAAGTCCTACAATGCGGCCAGCTCCGGCTCAGACATGGAGTACAGATGACCCATCTGGAGTTTCGCATCAGGTACTAGGTCAATGGGATAGTCATAAGGTCAGTGTGGCAGCAGTTGATCCGCCTCCTGTTCGCTGAAGACATCCGCGAACTCCGCTAAATCCAGCGGCATGGTCACCTTGGGCGAGCTGGGTACCTGGGCCGCACAGACCTGCCGGGTGTGGTCAACGCATTGCAGGGACAGGAATGTGATCAGGTTCTGCGACCAGTAGATCTGAGGGTCGTGCGCCCGCATCCAAGCCAAGCCCAACACCACGGGGAAATGCAGGCCCAAAGCCATGTAAAATTGGATGGCCTCCTCATGCTCCCCGAGGATCAGGCACAAAGGCTGCGAGGTGGCCTTGATAGGCCCAGACAGAAGCACCCGGCCATCAATGGTCTCAACACGCATTGGTGGGTCCACCGGACACAGAGGGACGTTGTATTTTGGAGCAAACGCCGCATCCATAAAATTCGTGGTAGCCCCGAAATCGACCAAGGCATGGGCCGGAATTCCCGTGGACTACCCGACAAGAGACTGTGCGCTGCTAAAATCATGTGCTGTGGAGGCCCCTCCACCTCTGTTCCGGCCTGTGCCTGACCTAAAGTCTCCCTCAGATCAGGATCCCCCCGTTTCCCAAAACGGTGCTCCATCGGGCAGGGGAGGCCACAGACCATGCAGCCCCCCTACCCTTTTGGGGGCAAACTAAAACCAGGTGTCCAGGATCCCCACAATAAAAACACAACCCCCCTGCATGCCATCTGTCCATCTCCATGCGTGGCAATCGGGGTTTGGAGGCACCCAACTCCATGGGCTCCTCCCGTGCAACTGTAGTCTCCTGAGGGACCAGCACCCTAGTAGTCTCCTGGAACACACGGTGAGGCCTCCGCCTCTGCAGCTGGCAGTCTATCCGGAGGCACAAGTGAACCAGCGCGTCGAACGTCGGAGGCCTGTCCACTCTCACCAGCTCATCCTGCAGGTCATCTGACAACCCATCCTGAAAAGTGTCCATGAAGGCTGGCTCATTCCAAGCTGAGTCCTGACTAAGCAGCCAGAATTCGCTGACATAATCCTGCAAAGAGCCACGCCCCTGCTGCAACGACTTAAGGAGTCTGGTGGCTGTTTCCCCCTTAATGGGATCCTCAAACATCAGCCTGAGATGGTTACAAAAACCCTGGAAATTGTCCAGCAGAGGGCTCGGTTGAGAGAGCAACGGAGTGGCCCACCTAGCTGCTGTGTCTGAGAGCAAGCTGATAATAAATCCCACCTTCGTCCGGTCGGTGGGAAAGTCCTCCGCTCTCAAGCTGATAAACAGCTGGCATTGGCCCAAGAACGCTGCAAACAGTTTTTGATTCCCATCAAACTTATCTGGTGTAGCCACTGGGCATTTCCTCCATTGCTGGGGGGTGTTAGTGGGTCTGTGAAACTGAGAAACCTAAGCAGCCAGTAAAGCAAGCTGGTGACCCAACTGAGCGTTCTCAGCCTTGAGCTGCTCCATTGTAGCTCGATGGAGTTTCGTTTGGGGCAGAAGTCAATCTGTTCTGACCCCTCTCTTCCCCCACAATCACAGACACACTCCGAGCCAAAGATACTTCATGAGGTTTATTGCACAGACAGACAGATCCTTGGCAGCAACCCAACACAACTCGATTTTCAGAACCCTCCGGCACTGACACTCAATAGCAGCTATCCAGCCTGCCATGCTCACAAGACTGTACTCCCACAATAGTTCCTGCGTTGACTTCTGCAAAGGGCCTGTGCACAAGCAGTCCTTTTATAGTCTGGAGAGGAGTCTAATTATCAGCAGCTGAGAACAATTACCTCCTGTAACTGCACAATTGCTCCTTACGCCTGTTAGCGTGCCGGTAATGAGCATCTAACAACTCACTGCTGATGTCTGACTCACTGTCCCATGACTCCTCCCCACTGCTCCAAGGCATGACATCAGAAGCCCCCTTCCTTTGGCTTTCACCACTGCTCCATGCCTCAGGCACCTCCTGGTGGCTGACTAGCCTCTCTGATTCCTGCTTGGAGTCAGAACCCTGCCCAGGGTCCTCCACATCCTCCAGAGCTGACTCATAGGGACCCTCGCTGTCGGAGTCTGGTGGCAGCTCCAAAGGCTCCTGTTGAGCCACAACTTGCATGTATTCCAGAGGTGGTATTCAGCAGGTTCTGACCAGTTCTAGAGAACCGGTAGCGGAAAATTGAGTAGTTTGGAGAACCGGTAAATGCCATCTCTGACTGGCCCAGGCCCCATCTATTCTCTGCCTACCAAGTCCCAGCTGATCAGGAGGAAATGGGGATTTTGCAATAACTTTCCCCTGGAGTGGGGAGGGAATGGAGATTATATAGTATCCTTCCCCTGCCACACCCACCAAGCCATGCCACGCCCACCAAGACACATCCACAAAACTGGTAGTAAAAAAAATTGAATCCCACCACTGATGTATTCACAATGGTTGCTGTTTGCTAGTGTCATTTGTGATCTTCCTAGCCATATTTTGTGACCATTTGTGACATTCCCAGCCAAGTTCTGACAAGCAAATGACTGCCTGATTCATTTAACAACTGAAGTAGTTCACTTAACAACAATGACAAAAAAACCATAAAATTGGCCACAGCTCACTTAACAACTGCCTTACTTAGCTATGGAAATCCTGACCCCAAATGTATCTATAAGCTGAGGACCATCTGCAGGGTTCCTTGTGGTATTAAAATCTGAATATGAACAATTCACTGTACAATAAAACAACCACTTCATGATGAGCCATTAATTTGTTGGTAGTATTGTTTCACATGTTTATTTCCATGTCTGTGCAACAGTTATTCACCATAGTAATTATTGTAAAGTGATAGTGTTAGATACTAGCTACGGTTATAATGGTTTCCACCAAGGTCCTCTGTTCTGGCGGGAACAGAGATTTAATCTCATTGGTCAAAGGGTCTGACAGCTCCCTATAAAAGGGCTGCTGTCAGACTCAATCTTTGCTGGATTGTACATACTTGTTCTGTTACAATAAAGAGCTGTTGTTGCCTTTAGTCTGAGTGTGCCTTTCCATTACCCGATCTAACACTGACGACAAAGGTGGGATTGGAAGGCAACGAGGCGAACCAAAAAAAAGTGTAGCAATCCAGCAAGTAAATCCAGCCTGGAGCTCAGCGTGGCTTCGAGCAGCCATTTTTTTAGTGGCAAACTCAAAACGTCATCAGAACACAAAATGGCCATGAACGCCCCACCAACTCCATATGACCCAGTCACTGAGCACTGGGACTCGTATATGCTGAGGTTTGACTGCTTCCTCGAAGCCAACGACCTCATGGGCCTTTCTGAAGGCTGCAAGAAGCACATGTTCCTTGGTTACTGTGGATGGGAAGTGTTTGAAACTGCCAAAGACCTCTCTGAGCCAACGCCGCTACAATCGGTTGCTTGGCCAGTGATTCAACAGATACTGAGGACTCACTACGCTCCCAAGCCGTCTAAGCACATCTGCTGGCACGAATTTAATATTCGCAACCAGAAGGAAGGCGAATCAATCAACGAGTATGTTGTGGTGCTACAAAAGGCCGCAGCATACTGTGAGTTCCGAGACCTAGATGAACTTATTCTTGACCGCATCATATGCGGTGTGCGGGACATTAATTTACAGAGGAGGTTACTTGTCAAATCTGACCTCAGTCTACAAATTGCTTTGGATGAAGCCAGGGCATCAGAATCGGCCATTAAGTCTACAGAAACCCTGCAGCGCCAAAGCACTCCACAAGATGCGCGGAAGAGTGCACGCGCACATCACAAGATTGCAGAGGTTGAGAGCTCAGAAGGCAAAGTAGATGACAGCTGCTGCATGCGCAGTAGCTGCACCAAGCCGGTGCACAAATTCAAACTGCGTCTCCCACCTTGCGCTAGCTGCCAGCACTGCGAGCGAAAGGAGCACATCACCAAGGTTTGCAGAAGCAAGCATCCCACAACGACCTGGCAGCCAAGAAGCCGACCTAACCGCCAGCAGAGGCCTGACCAAGGGGCATGGCAACCACCACCACGGTGCTCAGAGGGCAACACCAGAGTCACCTATCACACCTCAATTGGCCAAGTCCGCACAAGGCGGTCAAAAAAGCTGAAGGTCACAGTCCTCATCGAAGGCTCTCCATGCGAGATGGAGATTGACACAGGATCATCATTGACCATCATGCAATGGTCTACACTAAAGCAGGCTATCCCTAGCCAAAGAAGCAGCATCTACGTGCCCCTGACATCCGCTTTTGCGATTACCTGGGGAACCAAGTCCCCATTGTGGGCCAGGGCACCTTCTGGGTGAACTTCAACAACTTCAGTGGCCAGCTCCCAGTGATGGTGGTCAGCAGTGACCTGCAGAACCTCCTGGGGCTTGACTAATTCGAAGCCCTGGGCCTAGAAGTGACCGGTATCAATGACAGCACCAATGAGCTACTCACATACCCTACCCCCGAGACGCCAGTCCTTTGTATTGACTGCTTAGAGACTGGTCCCATCTTGTTTAGTGACCTTGCCCGCCACTCTGCAAGAAACTCCACGATCAAACAGGTTTTGAACTGGGGGTGGAGGGGGTGGCCCAAGGGGCCTGTTGGGTCTGATTTCAAAATGTACTATTGCAAGAGAGATGAATTGTCTGTTGTTAATGGCTGTTTGCTGTGGGGGGACTGGGTCGTTGTTCCACCTAAACTGTGCATTGAAGTATTAGAGGCTTTACATGTAGGGCATCCTGGAATTGTCAGGATGAAGTCTTTGGCCAGGAGTTACGTGTGGTGGCCTAACATGGACATGGAGATCGAAGAATGTGTGGCTAACGGCACACCATGCTAGGAGTCCAGACCAGCTCCCCCAGAGGTGCCCACTAAGGAGTGGGAGCAACCTCAAGCACCATGGTCTAGGGTGCACATTGATTTTGCTGACCCAGTTCATGGCCAGACTTTCCTCGTAGTTGTGGACGCCTACTCAAAATGGCTAGTCCTGATGACCTCCACTACGGCAGAAGTGTTCATCACGGTACTACGGAGACTTTTCTCCACACACCACCTGCCCGATGTCCTAGTCTCTGACAATGGGCCCCAATTCACGGCATGCAATTTGAGACCTTCTTAGCAGCACAGGGAATCAGACATGCCCCGGTCGCGCCATTCCATCTGGCCTCCAATGGTCAGGTGGAGAGAATGGTGAGATCTGCAAAAGAGATCCTATCTAGGATGGGCCCATGATATTGGCAAACACGGGTTGACCATTATTTGCTAGTTCAACACATCACACCAAGTGCCACTACAGGGAGAAGCCCCTCCGAGCTTCTCATGGGTCGCCGGCTAAGGTCCTACTTAGACCAGCTACACCCAAGCTACTCTGCCGCATCGCCCCTAGACTCCACAAGCAAAATTTGGAACTTTAGTGTAGGGGATTCAGTTTACGCCCACAACTATGCCAGGGGAACTCTGTGGATTCCTGCTACAGTGATAGGCATCACCGGGCCTCGCTCTTATCTCATAGAGCTTGAGGATGGTCAGAATTGGAGAAGGCATGTTGACCAACTCCGTGGCTGCCTCTCCAACTCCACTCTTAGGCAGCCGGAGGTAACTCCTGCATGAGTTAGCCATAGTCCTACCCAAAAGGAGCACAAAGTCACTCCTTCCACAGCCAACTCAAACCTGAAGAATTGAATGGGAAGCTGGCATACAAGAAAGCAATACCAAACTCAGCATTATCTTTATTTATGATAATTTCTCTGGATACCACATGCATCTTTAGATAATAAAAATCCCAAATGACTGCAGGACAGATCGTAGAGCCATTGATGTTCCCGACACCTTACTCAAGAGGTGAGGCCAACAAATTATCTTCATTTGGAAAGTCTAGAATTTCAGGTTTGTTTTTATACCAAATAATATGCTATCTAAATCCTGTGTCAACTTCTGAAATAATATGATCCAGGGAGGGTTTCATCTTGTCCTTTTGGAAAATATCAAGATTTGCTTGGAAAAAATTACAAGAAAACAACTGTGCTGTTGAATTAAACATGCCCAGGAGGCAGAATCACTAAAATTATGCAGGAAATTATTATACAACCCTTGCACAGATATATGGTTATGCTGTGCTTACATAATGTGAGAATAACCCCCATTGCCCTGATCTGTGGATCAAGCTGTTCACATTCCATGAATAAAGGCTTGTATATAAGAGAGAGGAAAGGATAAAGAAAACCTGAATTGTTTATAGCTATCATTAGAGGATAAATAAATACCAAAATATTAATATGAATAATATGTGAGTTTTATCAAGAGTGTTTTTATCTCCGGATGTGAAACAATAGTTACCTAAGGGAAGATGATTTAGGAGTCTTGAAGGCTGAACATCAGCCATAACGTTAGAGCCAATTTCAGAGTGTAACATCAGGGCCAGGTTGCCCTATTTTATAGGCTACCAACTGTTGTTAGAAGACAAGAACAGAAACTGTCATATTCTATCATCCTATTGCAAATCAAATCTTAGCCTGTGTTTTACCAGTATAAAACATGGTTTCATTTATTAATTCATTTAAACCCTTTATATAAGTACTCATTTAAGTCAAATTCTGGGTACAGTCCCCAATCAATAGTTTAATAACATCAATATATATACACATACCTATTAAAGCCACAAAAATTAGAATCTTTAGCAATGTAATCCATTGCCCATTTCATATTTTCCAGTACTTGGGGCTGGGGGGTGGGGGAGGAGACGTCAGGCGCTTTTCAGAAAGTTAGGAGGATAGAGGTTTGCCAAAGATGAGGGAGAAGAACGTTCCCTAGGGCAGAAGCTGCCACAGATGGTCCCCATAAGATGGCAATGTTTAAGCAAAAGGACTAGGAGCATGTCCACCTTATCTGATCTGGAGAGGATGCGGAGGCCTACAATAGTCCCAAGGAAGAAGTGGTCTTGCAGATAACCTGGACCACTAATATATAATGCTTTAAATGTAACAATGAGCACTTTGAATTGCATCTGGAAGTCAGGAGTCAATGCCACTTGCATGGATAAACACCTAGGGGCACCCAGCATTGCAAGCATCACTGCATTCTGGACCAGTAGTAGCTTCTGGTGGTCTTCACTGGCAATCCAAGGTATAGGAGAGATAAAGGGAAAGAGGGAGGGAGATGCTTAGGAAAGGGGGGGGGAGAATAAAAAGCACAGATTTCAAATTGAGGACATTCTGAGTTGATCAGAGCATGGAAGAGCATCCAATCTTTGAAAAGATAATATAAAAGGCCATAGGTTAAAAACATAGTTTCTTGAACTTCACATGGGCATATTCACTACAAGGTATTAATCTTTCTATACTTTGCAATATCCCTAGTATTTTCTAATTTAATTATATTTAAAGCCCTATTAAAACTGTTTTCAGAAGAAAGCTCTGCAATTTATTTTGCCATTTCTAAAAAAGAGAGGGCACAGGGCAGCAAGGAGTCTCTGATGTTTTGGGAGGTCTTTCAGTAATATTTTTATTTTATTTTATTCCAGTTATCACACCCCAGTTTTAACAAAAACTAGTTCAAGAAGCCACATTGACAAATATAATCCTGTGGCTGGGTTAAGTTAAAAGCATTAAAGACATTTCCATCTTGGATTTTGAATTTTCCAAAAACTGACAGAAAAACATCATCAATGGTCAGAAAGAAATATTTTTCTTTTTGTTTTTAACAATGTTCTTGTCCTTTAGAGATTTTATCTAAACTACGTGAAAATACATATAAACACAGTGCCATGATTCTTAGATACAAATCTAATTTATTTATTTTCAATAGACAGTATACAAATTAACTAAATAAATAAATAGGTCTTGACCATATTCATCTTAGAAGGAGAAATACTTAATTATTCAATCAAGGCAAATGTAAGCAATACATCTCACTTTCATACTTACAACGTTCTTTAATGCTTATTTATTTCTAAGCTTAACTCTAACTTTCAAAAAGAAAAAACAAAAACAAAGAGAGAGACTGATCAGATTTTGAGTCATGGATTAGTCCCATAACAATACAGTCCTGTTTATAGATCTGTGATGGTGAACATATAACATGCATGTCATAAGTGACATGCTATGTCATTTTTGGTGACACATCTAGAGGCTACATGAAAATATGTCATACTCTTGTATAGATTTTGGAACACCTGGGATTCAGTCAAGAAGGTCTGCTTTCATGCAGTCTCTGAACCCTCCCAACAGTGTATGAGAACAGAGCATGCTTTCCTGTTCATTTTGATGGTTGCAAGGCCATGCAAGCGCATTCTCCAAACTTTCCAATGTGAAGGCCCTGTGTGACCTAGAGCTGCCGCAAGTCTTTTTTTGTTAGGAGGTAGGCAGAATGTTTATTTCACAAAGTATTATACCACTTCCTTAAAAATTGTGTGTGTGAGAGAGAATGATAGAGAGACGGAGGGAGGGAGAGAAAGAGAGTCAAACCAGCAGAATGAAGTTAGATATTTTCTGAATTTTTAACATGCCAATCCCAAAAGGTTTGATATAAAGCATTGTCTTGAGATAACTGTCTTTAAGATAGTTGCAATAAATGTTCATACAATGATATTTCTTCTTGTGGCTCTCTACAAATATTCCTTGGAAAGAATCTATCATTGATAGTCATTCTAGAATTTATTGACAAGGATTTTAAAAAATGGGTCCTTGAAAAGTTGCCCTAAAGATAGTGATAATTTGTTTTCACTATGACCCACTTGTTCCCTCAATCTCCCCTCAATTTCTCTTTCTTACCCAGACATGTTAAAATACAGCAAAAGAGGAGATTATATTCATACAGTTCGAGTTAGAAAATGTAAATGTCTTTAATAATTCTCGGATAAATAACCCTGTAATGTATCGCTTTTAAGTGCTTCATTTATTTTAATGAAAGACTTCTTAAAGAAGTGCTCAGTGTCAGGCCAGAGAGAGCACTTTATAAAAAGATATTAATTATATCCTGAAACTTACTAGTGTCATTTGGTAAGAGTCCTGCTGTATAAAATACCAATATACCATTCTTACTTTTCATGACTAATTTCGGCTAGTCCAAATCCTGAATTTCCAGCTGAGAACTGGAATTATTTAGCAATTATTTAGTGGAGCATAAATATTTAGAGACAGTTTGTACTAACAAATCTTGTCTCCAGGAGCTGGGCCCACAACAATATTCGCAGTGTAACTTTCTCTCCTATAAATCAAGGCTGTAACTTCACACCTTCCTTATTTCATCTTGAATATTTATGCCCTGCCATGCTAAAGTTTTATACAATGCCAGAATTTGGGATATAACCCTGAACCTATAGACAAACCAGCCAAAATAAAACACAGAGGGAGTAGAGAATAGGGAATATTATGGCAGTCTTTCTATGGCTTGCAGCTTGATTTTTACAAAAGATGCTTAGATGATCTAAATGATGGCCATTCTGAAGGACTTTGGCCAGGAGTCACAGACAGAGTTTTTCTTCCCTTTTTCATCTTTTGAGGCTAAAATCTAGGAAAAGGAAAACACAGAAACTCTAGTGATGAATTTGAGTGGACACTCATGTGGAGACTTTCAGAAAGTGTGTGAGCCTGGAAAGAAGTACAACTGTTTCATCAATCTTCAAGGAGATTTTGAGTATGCTCCCATATGTTGTAAAGCACTGGCATTGAAGGATTTGCATAACCTAAATGCTACAAAACAAACCCTTGCTTTACATTCAGTCTATGGCTTCCATGTGAAAGACTTGGAAGCTCAGCTGTTTACCACAAGCAAGTTAGGTCTTCCCCACTATCAGGTTTCCTTGAATCAGCAGGAAAGTAACTACAGCAGCACAACATTTGCTGTCTCTTTTGTCTATCTCTACACTTGTATGTCTATTCTGAGACATTGCAAAATACAGCTTCCTTCATATCATATGAGCTGGACAGAAAAGACAAAACAAGTGTTCAAGCTTTGTTTCCCTTCTTATTCAATGCATTACCATCTAGTGGGGAAACATCCCACAGTGATCATAGCTGGATTGAATAGTCTAGTGCTATCTCTCAGTTCTGGTTGGTTGACTGGCTGAGAGCAGTAGAATATTGGAAGTAGAGATAAATCATGTCATCAGTGTGTGTAAAACAAAGAATCAGATTCTAAATAGGAACGTTTTAAGGTAGGGGTGTCAAACTCAAAACCTGCAAGCCACATCCAGCCCACAGGGTGCTTAAATCTAGCCCATGAGTCGGCCCTGGAAACAGTGAAGGACTAGCCCACAGTGCCTCTGCCAGCAAAAACGGAGGCCTGCATGCAACCCTCCTAAACTCTGTTTTTGCTGGAAGAGGGTTGAAGGAGGCCGTCGCAGCCAGAAAGGGAGCTTGGGAGCCCATTTTTGCAGGCCACCACAGATGCCCCTGACATGAGTGGTGTTGAGCTGGCCACGCCCACCCCAGCCACTCCCACCCCAGCCATGTCCACCCCAGCCCCCTGAGATCAAACAAACTCTGATGCAGTTCTCAATGAAATCATGTTTGACACTCTTGTTTTAAGGCATGTCTTAAAATGACTTGTGTGTGGGGGGGTATTTTTTCATCAATTTACCCTTTGCCCCATACTCTTGGTCAGAAACATTACTAGTTTCTTATTGAATATGCTGCAACTAAGGAAATAATTTCTTTAAAGAAGAAAAATATAAACTTGACAACATTTTTTAAAAAACAACAATTTGAATAGATTAGCATTTCTCCTATGCCTATTCTTATACATTACTGAGATTTTTCTTTTCAGTTTAGGAAATAATTTGGGGCAGGGGAGCATGGAGGAGAGATGTCTGCATAGACTTCAATTATATTTCTTAGCACAGAATCCAACACCAAAAATCACAGACTCCCCAAGTTATGCCTACTAGAGCAGAAAAAAATCACAATCACAAACCTCTTGGATCACCAAACTGATACATTTTGTAAAAGGTTGTGGCCTTCCTGTCTCTTACACAACAGGGGAACAAGCTAAAAAAAAGAGCTTCCCAAAGAATCAAGGAGATAGAAGCGCAAAATGATGTAGCTATCCTTAGTAAGGTTGGTAACTTGAAATGGCTGAGCAAATACAAACATATTTTTCAAATAGAGAGCTATTTAATGTTACAACTGCCAAAACATCTTAGGGAGATGTTACACGAGTGAGATTCAAACAGATTGATACAATATCTTGATACAAGATATGGGAGATTCCATTCTATACCGTATAATGAATGTCTCTGCATTTGCAGAGCGGCAGAGGTAGAAGACCTGGCTCGCATCCTTTTTTTAACTTTTTTTTATTTGCGCTTATTTGCGCAATCCTATTTGATTGTTGCCTGTATAAGAGAGTGAGAGACAGGGGTACCTTGGTCCATATATTAAACAAATGATCCATTGGGAAACCCATATCAAAACAATTACCTTTATACGGCCAGAATTTGAAAACAGCAAATATAGCACACTTGAGCAAAATTGTTTGGTTGAGATTGGCATATGTGGAAGTGGTTAAGGTAGATTTTAAAGGTGACACTGATATATAATTTTGTCATATTTTATTTATCCATATATTAAATTATTGTATTTTATTCCAATTTCATTTTAAATTGTGTTTTATTCCAATTCTATTTTAAACTGTTTTTATTGGATTGTAATAATAATTTCTGTTTTAAACTCTGCACTTTGATCTGGCCCATGGGCTAATCAATAAACTAAACTAAACTAAACCAAAAAAATCACACTTACATCTGATCATCTCTTAACTAACACATAGCAAAGCATAATCCATATTAAATACCGTAAGTCTTATCCTTTGACAGAGAGAAACCACTGTCAGGCCTATTTAGCTCACAATGACTTATGCCTGACGAACTCATAAGCTGGGGTTGTAGAAGCATGCACAGCAGAGGAAGGGAAGAAGTATTTCAGTAGAATTGTAGCTAACTGCAGTCACCTATGGCTAGGAAAAAGTTAAAGACAGTTTTATGAAGACAAAGTAAAAAAGGGAGAATTTCTGGCATCAAGAGGTGAAAGCCATTAGATAGACTCATGCTGAAGTCCTTCTAACTATTCTGAGTTTTAAAGTTTCTAACAAGTCTTTTATTTATTTAAATATATATTCAGTTTCTGCCTATAAGGCACTGAATGCAGCCAAGAGTTAGAAATATAAACCTTTTTTAAAATAAGAAAAATAATTAACACTATAACTCTATAATTAAAATATCCAGATTTAAACTAAAGCAAAAAAAAGGGGGGAGACAGGACTAAAAGGGGTTAATAACAATTCACCTTAAAAACAATCATTCATCATCTGAATTCTACATATTTGATATACTGTAAAGAATCCAGATTGATATGGCAATTTTCTTACTGCTGATATCTCAGGAATGCGTATACCTAAAGCATTGGTACTTCCAATTTACACTCGGTATCTTAATTCTTTGTGCAGAAGTGAAGGCACCACGGAACAAAGCTCTTCTACTATGTTGGCAAGCTACCACTCTTTTCTTCCTAAACATGTTAATGGGAAAGCCACAAAGTTCTGGCTGAAGACTGGCCATTAAAATGTGCTAAACAAACAAACAAATAAATAAATGATGATGCAACAAATGGCAAAATGACTGAAATGTGTCAAAAGGGTACTGGCCTTGCAAGTGTTTATAGTTGTTCAAACTCAGCAATTACCCTGCTGTAAATATAAATGTCACTTTTATTTAAAGTTTCTTTTCTTCAAGTAACCAGAGAAGCTCAGAAGGTCCTCCTAGCTGACACCATACTCACAATTAGATGATTTAGGCCAGGGAACGGTAACTATCCCCAGGCCATCCAGTGAATTTTGTATTGGAGCATGCATGGGAAAAGGCACTTGAAAATGTAAAGCATGGTATATTTATTTATTTCCACAGTGACAATCTTACTGCTATATTTGTTCTCCACACTGAAGGAGCTTCTTTCTGGTTTTCTCTTGGTCCAGGCCACTATCAATGTGTCTGGCAAAACTGTGCTGGGTAAAAAAAAGCAGCCATTCTTTGGGAATGGAATGTTTTGAGGAAAAGGCAAATATTTCCATTTGTATGACCTATACCGGTATTATCAAACCAGACTCTGATCCCCAACCTTAGAAACTTTAAGAAGTGTGGACTTCAATCCCTGAAATTCTGAGAGTTGCAGTCTTAAAATTGCTAAGATTGGAGAATACACTGAATGAGAAGTGTTAAATGTAAGAGCATTATAAACAGCAAGTCTTTCCCAATGAATAGCAAAATGAGTTAAATCTAAGCTCTAAACATATAAGATACATAAAATTCATCAATCAAGGAATATTTTGGAGAATTCTCCAAATTGTTACATCCCAAATCAACACATTCTGTACATCCCTACTAGCAATGTTAGATCCAAGAGGTTGAACCCACGCCTGCAGCTGGCTAAATATTTACCGCCTCAGTACTATCCAAATATTGTAGAGCCTTCTCCCAGGCTGATTTTAATGTCTTCCCATCTGGTCTATTGGAATGACTCTTTTACAAGGAACTTATGTGCCCTTGGCTATCAGAGGAATTGAAAAAGTTGAAAAAGTCTGCTACTATTTATACTATAGCTAGCTTTTGTTATGGCAGCATGAAATGTGCAGCAATAGATCCTCAGGAGATGCCAATTGTAGTTCATAATCTTGTTAGCTTTATGTTATTTTCATTTTATTGTGTATTCTCTTATTGTTATGGTGGGTTGAGCAGTCAGCCAGAGGTTTAGACTGGATTTGACATTTTCACCAAGGAGTAAGGATCCTGGGATGGGCAGATGTTGATGATGCCTATGAGTCAATTGGTTTGCTGCTCCATCCATCCATCCATCCATCCATCCATCCATCCATCCATCCATCCATTTCTTGGAAACTGCCATGGGGAAGTTCTTCAAAAGTAACCAATTCTATTATTTGCAATGAAAGAGTGATAAAAGTTCTGCTTTATTTCAGTTTAATTTTCTATAGCAAGAACTGAGAATCGTTCTCTCTCCAGGAGTTGTTGAACTTGAACCACCAGCATTTGTGACTACTGTTCATGTTTTCTCAAACTTCTGGAACTTATAGTTAAATAATATTTGGAAGGCAAGGATTGTCTAGTCTTGCAATAGCACCTAGAAAGCAGCTTTTTGTAATCTTGCAACTTTTCAAATAGATTGTCTGGCATGCTGACTGATAATGCTTGCTGTTGGTAGACCTCACATTTCTTAAGGGTTTCTGGTTAGTGGAGACTGCAATATAATCAGCACCATCCTCAAAATATTACCTTCAGTCCTGGATTTTTTTTAAAGTGCAAAATTGAATAACATGAGCTGTTAATGAATTATAAAGTTACAATAGGTCATTCCATGCCAATGTGCACCATGAATGTTGTGCCTAGTGAAATTTCAGCCATTAGTTGATAATTGTATCCAAGTAAGAAGCATCTTAAATTTTTATTAGATGATATTAAAGCTTCACTGATACAGAAATATATCCCATCTGGGCCCTCTTTCATTGTTGTTATTATTGTTGCTCCGAAATGTCTATTTCCCAAAGGAATATGGCTCATTTTAACCTGCTGTGGAACAGAACACCTGTTCCATATATCGCTTCATATGGATAATGTAGAGTTCCACCATTGTCATGCAAAGCAGCTTGGGGGAATGAAACAATGGTTTCATGGAATGTGCAAGATTTAAAAGCAGATGTACTTCCTTTACTAGTATATACTAGTATAACTCTCCCCCCTCCAAACACACGTGTGCACACACCTGTCTCCCAGCCTGCTAGGAAAGTTTATAGCAAGAGTTATTTTCTGCATCTCTTAATAAAAGTGGAGTGTGTGTGTGTGTATGTGCAATAATATTTTTAAAAAACTTCCAGTATGAATGCAGATTCATTGCTGCTTTATTAGAAATCTGTTTGCAAAGCCAGTCTGTAATATGAGCCAACTGTATCTTGGATGCCAGTTACATATGATAATGTATGGCCCCAAAGTGGATAGAGGGCAGTAATTTACTTGAGGGACTCTGCTTATGTCATAAAGCGATGAAGCAGTTTATGAATAGCAACAGAACCTTGAGAATGAATTACAACCCTGCATTCACTCCTAGTACATCTGTTGTTGTTGTTGTTGTTAAATACAGGGTATACCATTTGAAAAAAAATAAACATGCATACACAAATGTAAAACATCTTCCTTTCAATAAGTATTTATTTTACAAAAATAAAATACTCAGCATTGCTCTTATATGTCCATAACAATTTTAATTTTCAAGTGGCCCTTATTGAAGAGTTTAGAATTTGCAAGGATTCGCAACTTAATACAATTCCTTAAAGGAATGGGCCTCTATTCTCAAGGTGACAATTCCCTCTGCAATGAACTAGTGTGGTTTCATAAAGAAACTGCATTTCATGTGATATTATCCTGCCAACCTAGGCTGATTAATTGGTAGGCTAATTATAATACAATACAATACAATACATTAGTAGAGTTGGAAGGGACCTTTGAGGTCTTCTAGTCCAACCCCCTGCCTAGGCAGGAAACCCTATACCGTTCCAGACAAATGGCTATCCAACATCTTCTTAAAGACTTCCAGTGTTGGTAGGCTAATTATAAATATACTAATAAAAAACTATAATTATACTAAAGTAGAATAAAATATGGATTAAAATATAAGAATGAAGATGTGGCATAAAAGGTACAGTTTGAAGCTTGCTTAAAGAGACAGGAAAATGTCATCAGCCTCTAACCACAAGATGTTCTAGCCAATGTCCCTATGTCAAAAGTCCAAACCACAAGGTTCAAATAAAGTCTGTTAATGGCACATAGTCCATACCTGTAACAAAAGGAGAAGTAAGACCCCCATCTACTTATAAGGCTTTTCCCCAAAAATAACCAATAAGAAATGAGTTAAGTATTTCCATGTTGCACTGCTTTTGAGAATGTATAAGAATACGGGCTTCGATAATGAAGGTTGTTCAGAATTTGCAATGTTAACCATGTGCTAGCTTTCTGAACCTGGTGACAAATAAACTCTTCCTGTATCCTGAGAAGTCTAGTCTGTCATTTTCTACAACAATTCTGGTGACCGTGGGCAGGACCTAGAGCGATATTTTGCTGAGGACGGAACGGGCCGACCGGTGCCCCATCGAGGCCGTCTCGCCTGTTTTCAGGCACCATGGAAATCTTTCTCTGGAAGTGGGGCGACGACCTCTCTTGGGCATCCGGAGGACATCACTGATCCAAGAATCTGACCAGGATCAGGACAAGTTAATAAAAATTACGCCAGCTGAGAAATAAGATGCCTGCAGGCAAGTATCAAAAGAATTGTAGACCCACTCGGTTAGGAGTGGAAAAGGGGGCCCAATCACCCCCCTGAGCCCGGGATAGCATTCCTTCCAAATAGAACCGGTGTATCCTAATGAGGCTCTAGGTTTGTGTGGGAGATTAATCTGCTGCAGTTCCTGTTGGTGACCGTGAGCCTCCGGGACCGCAGGTCAGCAGAAAGTGTGTTAGAAATAGAACATGGGAGGGGGGAGCATTCCTCAAATGCCCCTCCAATGCATGTTGAAAAAAACTTTAAGAAAATTTTAGTAAAGTCTCTGGCAGAGAAATTATCATCACCCCCATTGTACAAGCCTCAAGGAGGAAAGAAAAAGAAAAAGAGAGTCTGTTCTGTTTTAACTTGCATGGTTGTCCTTGATGATGTTTTTAAGTGGTGTTTTTTTGTTGTTGTTGTTGTTAAAAAGAAAGAACAAACGGTCCCATTAGGTGGGGCCAGGAGAAAGAAAACCAAAAAGGTTATCGAAGGGACAGATCAAGTGGACTACAAACCTGGTCCAAGGGAGCAGTTGAGATAAAAACTCAAATTGCCCCTAAGGGAATGGTATTGCCAGAAGCTGAGGGGGAGCTACGTAAGGTGTGGATATGTGGTCCATTCTCAATGGTTCATTTATATAATTGGAAAAATCAAATTCCTGCTTATAGAGAAAATCCAGATGAGATGCATGTCGTTTTCACATCCATTTTTCTGAACTCACTAGTCTGCTTGGGCTGACATACAAAGTCTGATGGAAATTTTATTAACCCCAGAGAAAAGAAGGCTGGTGAACCTAACCATGAATAAGCCTTTGCAGAAGGATCATGCAAAAGATCCAGACTGGACATGGTTACTGACGGTACCAGATTGGGAACCTAGTACATTCAGCTGCAAAACTATTGGACCTTAGTTTTGTTAGGATTCAAACAAAAGTTAAGAATTTAGGGAAGGTCTATTAAATTCAACAGAAACAGGATGAAAATCCAAGGGAATTCCTAGAATGCATTTATCAAACCTTTAGGCAATATACCACATTAGATCCTGAGGTTGAAGAAAATAAGAGAATGGTCAATATGATCTTCATTGGTCACTCTGCAGATGACATTATGGTAAAAAAGTGGGACCCAGGAAAGGCATCTCTGAACTTGTGGAATGATACAAAAAGTATCTTAAGTGGGCTCAAAATCTCAGAGAAGAAGGAACTTCTAAGAGCAAGAAGTAATGTAGTTTTTTCTCACCGAGGCCCTTAGACAAGAAAAGCGGGAGGCCAGGGGAACTGCCGGAAGAATTGCCAAGGAGGGGCCAATAGTTAGAATCCCACGCCCAGTCAGAGAAAGAGCCCTCCAGTTAGCAAAAAAGAAGCCATGAAGGTCTGTGTAGCTTGAATAAAAGGAAATGGCAAATGTGAAGTCAAAAAGAGTCACCCTGAAAAAAGCCTCTCCTAAAGACCACACCCTATGAAGAGGAAGGTCCCCCTCTATATGCTCCTCCTTATCATACAAGGCAGCTACAGAATACTAGCAGTAGGACAAAGTGACCAGAGGGAATAGCAAAAAGTGGAAAGTCCTTTTTGCAGACCCCCCCCCCTCCGGGACTGTCAGGCACTAATTCTTAACGGCTTAGAGCAGGCTGCAAAACCTGCCAAGCCTTCTCTTGTAAACCAAAAGCCGGATGAAAGTCCTGAAGCCTTCTTCCAAAGGCTGGTTTAAGCATATAAAACCCACACCCCAATCAACCCCCTGGATCCCGAAAATGCCCATATGCTAGCGATGGCTTTCATATCCCAGAGTGCCCTGGACATTAAATGAACGCTCCAGAGGCAAGAATGTGCCTTAGGGATGAATATAAACCAATTAATGGAAATTGCTCGCAAAGTCTTTGTGAACAGAGAAAAAGTAGAAGAGAAAAAGAAAGATGATAGAATGCAACGCAAAGCCAAATTTCTGGCAGTTGCATTGTCAAATAAATCCCAGATCCAGAGCAGAGGTCGATGTAATTGGTGTAAGGAAGAAAGCCACTGGATGTTAGAGTGTCCCAAAAGGCTAGAAGCTGGGATAAGGGGGCAGGGAAGAGGACAGAATAAAAGAATGGAACTTGGTCAATTGAATCCTAAAGTCAAATTTACAATCCCCCAGGAGGGAGAAGTGGAAGAGGGATGAAGCCTTGTGGACTCCCAGACAGAGGCCAAAGACTGCTCTAAAGTGAGGCAGAAGCTATAAGCTTGGCTGCGATAGACGAAAGGTCTGAAGACTGAAGGGGACCAGGGTTTAGTTCAGCCCCCCTTGAACCCTTGGTCTGAATGAAGATAGGGGGTAATAATATAACCTTTTTTGGTAGACACAGGGGTGTCTAGATCAGTAATTACAAAACTCTTGGCTCCCATTTCCAATAATGTACTAAACATCCAAGGGGTTGATGGTCGGATAAACAGCCGTCCTGTGTTGAAGCCTTTAAAATGTTCCCTAAATGGAAGAAAATAATCCACCAGGCCATGCGTATCATCATGCACCTATAATTATACAAATAAAGCCTCTAGCCATGCCTGTCCGCCTATGCCTTCTTCACCATCTCAAATACATAGAGACAGCCAAAAACTATTTGCTTTTGAGTGGGAAGACCCAGTAATGGTGTCAAAAGAGGCAATTTGCTTTGACTAGATTTCCCCAAGGATTTAAAAATTCATCTACCTTTTTGGCAAAGCCTTGGCCTCAGACCTAGAAAATTTCCAGCCTTGCGAAAATGGAGATGTGCTACTCTAATATGTAGATAATATCTCAGTAACCGAACAGACGAAGGAGATTTGTTGAAAAAAAATACCAATCAATTGCTTCATCTGATAATGGACAAGGGACATCGTGCCCCAAGGCAAAAAGCTCAGGTGGAAAAGCCCTAAGTTAAATACTTAAGGTACAAATAAGTCGAAGATAGAGGGCAATATGACATGAGCGAAAAGAAGCTGTGCGCCAAATTGCGGAACCAACGACTAGGAAAATATTACGGGGACTCTTGGGCGCGGCAGGATATTGCAGGATGAGGATTTCAAATTTCACACTTCTAGCCAAACCTCCTTCCACATCTACGAAGTGGGGTGAAGACGAACCCTTTGTTTGGGTTTTAAAGCAGAAATGGGCATACAAGGCCCTAAAGTCAGAATTATCTCAGGCTCTGATAAGAAAAGGGAAGTTGACAACAACTTGTGGCTTATCTATCTGAACAGTTGATGCAAAAAGCTGACTGCTACTACTCTCTTAATGGAGGAAGCTAATAAATTAACTTTCGGACAGCCTACCACTATCTACACCAGCCACGCAATTCAAGGAATTTTAGAAACAAAGGGACATTTATGGTTAACAAACCCTAGAATTTACAAATATCAGGCACTCCTGACTCAAAATCCACAAGTGACCCTGAAGCAAACAAATGCCCTAAACCATGCCATCCTTTTGCCAATACCGGGACCCGAAATTGAGCATAATTGTATGCGAACCATTGAGAGTCAATTCTCATGCAGACCAGACTTAATGGATGTGCCGTTGAAATCTGCAGACTATAACTTGTTCACTGACGGATCAAGCTTCATTACTGTGGAATAACATTATGCTGGCTATGTGGTAGTCTCTCTTGACCAAGTCTTTGAGAGTGGACCTCTCTCAAAAGGCACTAGTGCCCAAGTAGCAGAATTATGGACTTTAATCAGTGCATTAGAGAGGGCAAAGAATGAAAGGGTGAACATCTGAACTGGCTCTGTATGTCTTCCTTACTTTGCATATCAATGCTGCCGATTATAGGGAAAGAGGTCTTTTAATGGCATCAGGAAAGAATTTAAGCAAATGTGTGAATCACACTGTTAAGGAAAAGATAAGGTGTGTTTTGAAACCCACCTTAAATGGGTAGACACCTTACCTTTAGCTCTCTGGTCTGTGAGATGTACTCCACGTAAAGAACTTAAATTATCTCCTTTTGAAATGATGTTTGGACGGCCACCAGTTATAAGCCATAATTTGAAAAAAAAATCATATAAGGGACCTGGGACAGCTGGGGGCCTCATGGGCGAATCAAATGGTGGGAGAATTAAATAAGCAAGTACAAGAAATCCAACAATATTGTGTCTCCCTTACCTGACCATTTTTAACAAATTCCAGTCATAATATTAAGGTGTGGGACAGAGTGTGGGTTAAACACTGGAAAGGGGAAAACTTGAAACCTAGATGGAAGGGCCTGTATACTGTAGTTATGTGTTCTCCACTTGCAGTAAAAGTTTTAGAATCCAAGTCTTGGATTCATTGGACCTGCATTAAATCAGCTGCTGAAGAATACTGGGAGACTGACTCGAATGAATCCCGTCCCTTAGTAATACGCTTAAAGACACACCCATATAAGCTGCCCTACCAGCAACCGGTAGCTCACAAACGTGGCACAAGAAGCCCTACTGAAACCACACCAGAATCTGGTTTCTTGACATATGGCTGAAGATTTGGAGGAGGAAGACAACGTTTCATTTGTTAGATATAAAATGTATTAGAAAGTTTGAGCACCAATCTGGGTATGGCCATTGCTGCACTATCTCTTGTTTAAATAAGTATGCTTATCTTTATTTTGATTTGTTGTATTGAGTATTCATTCTCTGGGAATTGCCCCCTCCTGAAAAAGACAGGTGCTGAAGCTAAGATCATTAATGGTAATCAAGAGGAAAACGAATCATCTGATGACACTTATGTTTAAGGAACCATGGGAATGGTTTCTTTGCAGTATAATAGGAGTTTTTGGATTGTGGGTTATATGTTTAGCAAATAAGATTTGGTTTTGTGGATTGCCCAAAGCTGATATTGCCATTCCTCAAACTATATATAACCCCTGCCTTCTCCCTGATGTGGTGATTCAATAGGCTAAAAGAATTGTGTTAGGAGAAGTTTTGTGTGAGGAACAATTGTGAGCCTTTTGTGGCTCTGGCTATTATTGGCAACAGGCTTGCTAAGTGATAACGTCTTGAATAGTAGTTCCCAATGTTGCGAAAATACCCGAGCAAACCCCCTTGCTCTTGAAGAAAGATCCGAGGATGTTAAAAATTCTGGAGGACAGGGTGGAATCAAGTTACAGGATATGGAACAGGTCCGCTCCCGCCAACGGTGCATCATTTATGCTTGGGGACGGAACCGTAAGCCAATCCCAACACCTAAAGTCAATTATCTGACAAACCCTGTAAAGAAAAGCATAGGGAAAACAGACCCTTGCAACAATTGAGAAAAGACGACTATATGTTAAGAGTGCTGGAGTTAGGTCAAAGCTTAATCAATCAGTCTGACCCTGCCCTGGGTCAAAAATACTGGTTGGGTTTGTCTGCTGGATCTTCACCTTATCATGCTATTTCAGTTGAGCCAGATCTTTGAAAAACAACAACAACAAAGCTACGGTAGTCTTTGACAAGGGAGGTAGATGGGGAACCAAAATGGCAGAAGCCCAGCTACAAGGCGATCTGTATGATGCACTTAAAAGACTGGGGATGAGCCATCTCCCCATCGTTGTCCCCATAACAGTTGGTGTAGAAATTATAGGGTCACCCTCCTTGTGCATTAAATGATATCAGGAACCTGGCATTCCTGTGGGGTCACTATCAAAGGAACAATGCCCATCTGAAATGTACCTTGCCCCCAGGAAAACCCTTGTAGACGTGAAATTAATTTGCAGCATGTCTCCCTCTGCTCACAAGCTCTTCCAACAGAAAGTCACTTTCTCACTCCCACCTCCACTCGTTTTTAACCAATAGGAGAGGAATCTGACTACTGGAAGGTGCTCAAGGCCATTCCAACCACCCCGACTTCCCATTTGGTTTTCAATAAAATCCACTATGGGAGTTTGTGTTTACTTTCCCCCTGGAAACGCCAGTTCTCAATATCTCTTTGAAGGACCAGTCCTCAGGAATAAGCTAATGGACCCTAATCAAGAAGTTCCATCACAGCCCCTGACTGGTATGTTCCTAGCAGGAACCTTACAAGTCTGGACTAATGAAAGGAACCTCCGAGCCCATGCCTTCTCCATGAACATCTGCCATCTGCTATTTTATAACAACTAGCTACTACAAACTATCTGCCCTCTTCCGCCCATAATGGACCGCACCCAGGCCTCCATCTATTTATTTACCATCCATCTTCCAACCGATCACCTGGCCAACATAAGATCTTCCCACCTAGTTGTGATCGTGGACATTTCTTTCCTCCCATTAGATCCTGGCTTATTGATTTTAACATCAACAGCACCCTGACTTTGTCATAGCTTTTTACCATTACGTATTCGAGGTCGGACTTGCTCCAGCTGCGGGAATCCCCCCTCTCGCAGGCATGGCCCTTTGCCCCCTCCGGGGCCCACCTTGATGACGGGTTTGTGAACCCAGAGAGGTGGAGGAAGCGCAAACTTAGGGGGTTTTTAATGAAATGTTTTTTATCCTTTTTAGGGGGCTCCAGGGTGGGGGGGGCGGGGGCGGGTGGGTCAGATCAGGAGCGATGTGAGAGCCGGGCCTCCAGGTGTGGTCGCGAGCAGAAGGAGCGGAAGGGAGGAGGAGGGGGAGGATATCATTCCTATACAGGGCTCTTTAATTCCAACGGTCGCAGGGAGGGGCAGATACGAGGACAGATTAAGAACTTATAGTCGGTTGGGAGACCGTGGTTGCTGGTTACACCCGGTCGCTTGTACCAATCCCCGCGGTCTAGGTGGTCAAGAGTTACAGACCCAGGGCCTGAGGCTGTTGTTATGCAATGCGAGGTCCATTGTTAACAAGGCCCCCCTCATTCACGATCTAATTTTAGAGGGGGAGCCAGACCTCGCGGGAATAACAGAGACCTGGTTGGGCCACGAGGGAGGTCTTCCCCTCGTGGAAATGTGCCCACCAGGCTACAGAGCATTTCACCAGCCCCGGGCCCAGGGAAGGGGCAGTGGGGTGGCAGTAATTATTTGGGAGGACTTAGAGCCGAGGGAGTCTACTGTGCCACAGACGTCCAGATGTGAATCCCTTGTTGTGAAATGGGGCCCTGGGAGACAGTTGGGCCTGCTGATAGTATACCTGGCTCCTCGCTATACATCAGCGGCCCTGCCTGAACTCCTCGAGCTGATCGCATCGGTGGCGGTCAAGACCCCCAAACTTTTAGTGATGGGGGATTTTAACCTGCCATCGATGGGAGAAGCATCAGAGGGGGTTTGGGAGTTCATGGCTTCCATGACAGCCATGGACCTGACTCAAATGATTCAGGGCCCGACACACGAGGGAGGACACACTCTGGACCTCGTTTTTGTCTCTGGCCAGTGGTTGAGTGATCTGGGAGGAGGGGACTTAACCATCACTCCCCTGTCATGGTCAGATCACTCACTCCTTCGTCTTGACTTCCCTGGTGCTACCTCCCGCTGCGGGGAGGCGGAACCGGAAAGCACTAGATGGTTCCGCCCCAGGCGCCTGATGGAACCAGATAGGTTCCAGACAGAGCTTGGGCCACCTCCTGTAACCTTGACCCGCCCCCGGGTAGAGGACCTGGTGGTCGCGTGGAATAATGCGACTACCGGGGCCTTGAACAGGGTGGCGCCTTTGCGGCCTCTCCGGTGGCAACGATCCACCCTGGCCCCTTGGTTTACCAAGGAGCTGAGGGTGATGAAATGCCACAAGAAACGTCTAGAGAGTCGTTGGAGATCCTCTCGTTCCGAACTTGATCGAACACAGGAACGAGCCCATTTAAGGACGTACCTTGTGGCATTGAGAGTGGCCAAATGCCAATATTGTGCCACTCTCATTGCATCCGCAGAGAACCGCCCTGCCGCTCTGTTTCGGGTGTCCCGCTCCCTCTTGTTTCAGAGGCCGCGGGAGGCCCCTCTACAGGGCAGAGCAGAGGAATTTGGGAAATATCTGCAGGATAAAATCGCTCAAATCCGGAAGGATTGGGCCCCTGTTAGTGGTCCAATGGAGACGTCCGTGGCGAGTCTTGAGGAATCGACCTGGGAGGAGTTTGACTTGGTTGCCATCGAGGATTTGGACAGAATGCGTGGACGACTGCGACCCACCACATGTTTATTGGACCCGTGCCCCTCCTGGCTTGTACTGGCATCCTGGGAGGTTACACGAGACTGGCTCCTGGACCTAGTGAACGCTTCGCTGAGCTAGGGGTCTCTCCCGGCCGCCTTGAAAGAGGCGGTGGTGAGACCCTTGCTCAAGAAGCCTTCCCTGGATCCTTTGGAGCTGGCCAATTATCGTCCTGTCTCCAACCTTCCCTTTTTGGCGAAGGTTGTAGAGAGTGTGGTGGCCTACCAGTTTCCACGGCATCTGGAGGAAAATGATTATCTAGACCCGCGCCAGTCCGGCTTCCGCCCCGGTCACAGCACGGAGACGGCCTTGGTCGCGTTGGTGGATGATCTCTGGAGGGCCAGAGATAGAGGTTGTTCCTCTATCCTGGTCCTATTAGACCTCTCGGCGGCTTTTGATACCATCGACCATGGTATCCTGCTGCACCGGCTGGAGGGGTTGGGGGTCCGGGGCACCGTTTTGCGGTGGTTCGGCTCCTACCTTTCTGGCCGGACGCAGCGTGTGTTGGCAGGGGAGGAGAGGTCGACCCTACGCCCCCTTACTTGTGGGGTGCCACAGGGGTCGGTCCTCTCGCCACTCCTGTTCAACACATATATGAAGCCGCTGGGTGAGATCATCCGTGGTTTTGGGGTGGGATACCATCTGTACGCTGATGATACTCAGCTGTACTTTTCCACCCCGAACCACCCCAACGAGGCCATCGAAGTGATGTCCCGGTGTGTGGAAGCCGTACGGATCTGGATGGATGACAACCGACTCAAACTCAACCCCTCCAAGACGGAGTGGCTGTGGGTACCGGCTCCCCGGTTCAGCCAATTAATTCCATCATTGGCCATCGGGGGCATTCAACTTGCCCCCGTGGAGCGGGCGCGCAATTTGGGCGTCCTCCTGGATGCCCGGCTGTCCATGGATGACCATGTGACAGCCGTGGCAAGGGGGGCGTTCCACCAGGTTCGCCTGGTGCGCCAATTGTGCCCCCTACTGGACCGGGACGCCTTACACACAGTCACTCATGCGCTGGTGACATCTCGCTTGGACTACTGTAACGCTCTCTACATGGGGCTTCCCTTGAAATGCACCCGGAGGCTACAGTTGGTCCAGAACGCAGCCGCGCGGGTAATTATGGGGAGTACTAGGTACTCCCATGTGACACCGTTCCTACGCAAGCTGCACTGGCTTCCTGTGGTCTATCGGGTGCGTTTCAAGGTTTTGATAACAATCTTTAAAGCGCTCCATGGCTCAGGACCTAGTTACTTGCGGGATCGTATTCTGCCCCATACATCCCTGCGACCAATCCGCTCGCACAGAGAGGGCCTCCTCCAGGTGCCGTCCACCAGACAGTGTCGAGGGGCGGCGCCTAGGAGTAGAGCCTTCTCTGTGGCGGGCCCAGCCCTGTGGAATGACCTCCCTCCGGATATTAGGAATACCTCTGACCTCCGCTCCTTTCGTGTAAAGCTCAAGACCCACCTTTTTCAAGTTGCTGGCCTGGCTCAACTTTGATCCAACTATATTGCTCCTGACGGGTTTTTTTATTTGGGGTATTTTAATTGCATTCAATTTATTTAGGGGTTTTTAAACATTGTGTTTTTACTTGTTTTTATCTATCACTTCACCTCCTCCTTGTATATGTCGTGTATATGTCTTGGTATATGTTTTGTTATATGTATGTCGATATATTTATTTCCTATGTTTTGTTGTACGCCGCCCCGAGTCCTTCGGGAGAGGGTGCGGCTAAGAAATAAATATTTATTATTATTATTATAACATCGGCGTATGTGTAGGAGAAAATTGAGTTTTCTTTCTATGTGGGAGAAATGCCTATTTGTGCTTGCCCACTAATTCGACTGGC
This sequence comes from Natrix helvetica, assembly GCF_964273705.1. Classification (NCBI taxonomy): domain Eukaryota; kingdom Metazoa; phylum Chordata; class Lepidosauria; order Squamata; family Natricidae; genus Natrix; species Natrix helvetica. The sequence goes on from NC_138554.1 coordinate 95,840,072, forward strand.
ACATGCACCCTAGTACACTTCCTCCCCAAAATGGGGGTGGTAAGTGGTGAACAGGACCTCCCTGTACCCCTCATGGGACATGTCCAGAAAAGAGTGCCGCTCCTAATTCCTCTATTAGCAATCTTGGGAATAGGGACAGCAATTGGAACGGGTGTAGGTGGAATGACCCATTCCATTACACAGTTCGGGCAACTGTCGGAAGAATTCCAAGAAAGCCTGAACTAAATTGTTCGCACCTTGGTTGAAATCCAGGACCAGATAGATTCCTTGGCAGCCGTGGTATTACAGAACCAGCATGTCATAGATCTTTTAACTGCTGAAAATGGTGGGTTATGTGTATTCCTGGGAGAAGATTGTTGTTTCTATATGAATAGATCAGGAGCAGTTCGGGGGGTGGTCCAAGAACTACGAGATCAAGCTTCCCCTATTGGTCAAAAAGTACAAGGAACAGATGTGTGGTTCTCTTGGCTACTGGGAACAGGTTGGATCAAGCAAATGCTATTTCTTTTATTATGTGGAATTGCAAGTTTAGCCTTCCTCCCTTGCATAATACCCTTGCTTAAACAACTCGTTATGAGGTCTGTAAAAGAAAAATGGGCTGAAAAAGAGTTAATGGTAATGGAAAGCCTAATCCCACATACCCTCAAGGAAGATGAAGTTTCAGATACTAGCTCGTATATTCAAATTGCACTCTTAGAAGTAGAGAAAGTGATTCCGGAAGCTAAACCCTAAGATGTATATTGCTTGTATCCTTGTTTTTTGCTATTCTGCACCCTGCATGGTTATATTGTTAATCTAAGAGACTAGACTCAATTGTGGGTATTAATAGAGTCTAGAAGGGGGGGGATAAAGTAGAATAAAATATGGATTAAAATATAAGAATGAAGACGTGGCATAAAAGGGACAGTTAGAAGCTTGCTTAAAGGGACAGAAAAATGTCATCAGCCTCTAACCACAATATGTTCTAGCCAATGTCCCTATGTCAAAAGTCCAAACCACAAGGTTCAAATAAAGTTCGTTAATACACGTAGTCCATACCTGTAACAAAAGGAGAAGTAAGACCCCCATCTACTATAAGGCTTTTCTTCCAACATAACCAATAAGAAATGAGTTAAGTATTTCCGTGTTACGCTGCTTTTGAGAATGTATAAGAATGCGTGCTTTGATAATGAAGGTTGTTCAGAATTTGCAATGTTAGCCATGTGCTAGCTTTCTGAACCGGGCGGCCAAATAAGCTGTTCCTGTATCCTGAGAAGTCTAAGTCTGTCATTTTCTGCAACAATACAATATAATTGAACTGTACTAGAGAATGATTTCCACATGCCTGGGATAGTTTTCTGGATCTCAAAGTTGTATCAATTCTATAAATAAATTAATTTAAGTGCAAACCCTCATTTCCCATTTCCCCCATATCCTGAAGACCTGGAATTAAATTTTTCAAGGAAACTAGAGAGTTTAGGATTATAAGTATCTGTCACAAAAGTCACCACTTTTTACAGAAGGATTTATTCCAATGATTTTGTTTTACACAGAACTTTAAAGCTATAGTCTGGCGAGCAGACACATGCCAGTATCTGATATCATTGTTTCTATATTGAGTATGGAACTTGTTATGATTCAGCTTCTTCTCCTTCTATAATTTGCCAATCATAGCTCACACTTTTGTGATATCATTTTATATTAATTTAACTATTAATTATGAAATTAAGAGAATACAAGAAAGCTCTCAGTTCCAACTAATATGAATAGAAATTTCAGTCTTGGTTCCAATCCTGATTTAGGATGAAAATAGCCTTTATTCCCCTATGATGATTTGTGATAAGAACTGGTAGGAGGAGAATCCTGTGGATATAATATCATCCATCAAAGTATCATTTTGCTCTGATTGTCCTGATAAATTTTAACTTTATTATTCATGTATTCAAGTGGTTTTGAGTTCAGCATGACATTTAACAGTTAGTTTTCTTTCCAAAAATGTGGAAATGATTTGGCATTGTCTTTGTTGTTCAAGGATATCTTTTTCAGCTCCCATGTTTACCTGATCACTGTGGTCTTAAGTCTAAACAAACTGTTAGAAGCAATTATTAATTCCTAAAACCCTTAGATTTTTTTTCAGGGGGTCTCTTATATTAAAATTTACTAGTTCTGAACCTGCTAAATGTTTTGAAATCAACTAAATCTACCTACTTGGGTACTAGTATACTAACCGCCTTCATATTAAATTACTGTTTTACATAGGGCTGTCTCTAAATATTGTCTAAAAGTTATAGTAGGTATCCAGATATGTCATGCAGATATTTCTATTTCTGATGGAGACAAAGCATTTGAAAACCTAATTGTTTTCCCAGAATAATCCTACCTAATTATTAAGATCTGTCTCAGAATTCCTTCCTAGGTGCCTTCAGTAAAATAGGTTACATATACTGGCACTAGGGAGTGGGTTTTTCAGTGGTCCACCAAAATTGTGGACCACTTTCTCTTCTTGCTGCTTGATCTCTGGTTTCACTGTTACAGATGCATTTAAGCCTTTATAAGCCTATCTTTGGGGGGGGGGTTTCAAACCTGGGGGGAGGTTTCTCACTGAACTGCAAATAAACCAACTTTATTTTAACTTTGTGTGGTATGCAGAATAAGCCCATGTCATTAGTTCATTGTTCAGTGCATTGTATGAACCAAATTTTAGTTGAATAAACCAGTTAAACAGTTTGTAAGGCAAAATTCTCAGCTTATAGGAGGTTGATTGTGAGAGCTATTTTACTGTTTTCTTCTACATAGAAAGATAATTGTGGCAATGTATGGTTCCACCACTAGAGGATTACTGTTAGTGTAAATGACTAGCACATATGTGTGAGGGGATTCTTTACCTTTACCTTTAAGAGCAGCTAGTGAGCAACATATGTTGGCCTTCTACTCAAAATTCTATAGCATCATGGTGCTGAATTATAAGGTGACCAACTTTTTTACAATGAAAAGGAGGACAAAACACGTTCTATTGTCCAAAATGCTAAGGTGACCAACTTTTTTACAATGAAAAGGAGGACAAATAAATTGGAAAAAATATATCGTAAATAAAAGAAATATTTTATTCATTGCAACAATAATACACTAAAATATGATATATGCATAATAAAAACATTTGCAACATTTTATATTGTAATTATGCTTACATGCCTGTTATATTATTTAAATGAGTACTTTTCCATTGAATTAATATTTTTTGTCAATGTATCATCTTCTAACAATATATTGGAAATATCTGAACAAGAAATATCCTTCATATTGAATTTTACGGCAACTGCTGCAGCTAGAGCATCAACATTCAATCTCGATTTCTCACTTGTCGAAAAATCATTGGCAATTGAAAAAAACTGTTTCAACTGCTGCATTAGTTCCAGGGCAGCACAACGTAAATTGAACAAGTATAAATAAATGTTCACATGGAATATGTTCATTTTTGAAATGGCTGAAAATATCCAGCGATCTTTTATCAATTTCAACATGTTGATTTTCCCATTGTATTAATTTTTCAGAATTTAAATATACATTCAGTCTTCTAATTTCTTCAAAGAGACAATTGTCATCTATTTTAATGTTTAGCATTTCTTTAGATAAAAATTCAACACAAGATTCAATATCTGTTCAATATACTTGCGATGAAGTAAAAAAAAACACCATTAAAAACTGTTTAATAAAATACGTTACATAACGCGCAACAGATTAGCCTTCAAATATCAAAAAGGAGGACATATAGGAGGACACTTTTCGAGGGAGGACAGAACTTACAAAAGAAGGACTGTCCTCCCTAAAGGAGGACGGTTGGTCACCTTATGAATTACCCACCTGTTGCCTTTCCAGACAGAAGTGAGATAACCACTCCATTTTACTTTAGACATAGTGTTGAAAGCCTATAGTGCATATATGTGTCTGAGTGAAAACTTTCCTCCATAACTGGAGAGTAATAATTGCCTATGGTTGAAGAACCGTTTTGGACTCTAGATTGTATAACATCCCATTCTCCTTTTTATTTCATGAGGCTATCAAGTTGTAATGTATTCTAGTTTATATAAGGTTATGGTTTTTTTTAAGAATAGGGATGAAAAATAAAACATTTTTAAATTCCTAGCCCAGAAGGACCATTCATGACTGTGATTACAGAGTACCTGACTTGCATTATACTTATGTAAATGCATAGCTAGTTACACCTTTAATTGAAACTTCTGCAGGTTTATTCACTATCATGTCACAGAAATAAATCTAGCTTCTCTATTTTCTGCAGGAGATTGTTTTATATAAGAAAAATAACATTGAACAAAATATACTGCTTTCTGAAAATGCAGTTTTCTAGAAACTAATTGTTAATCAAAAACCATTTTGTTCAAAAATTTTGCCGACATTTCTGGAAGTTATTGTCTGCTGTGTATGTTGCTACTATGATTGTTTGCTTGAAAAAATGCTACTTACAACATGAATACTCGTTTACTCCTGCTGCTTAGTCCACCACTGAAGTCACTTGTGTGTTTTTGGCATCACAATTAATTGCTCTGGAGATAATTATGATGTCACTAAGAGCTGTGAACAGTGCAACTTGAAGCAATACACAAGCAGCAGGAGTAAAAGTAACAAGAAAAGAAAAAGAGTCTTATGAATATCTTCCTACTAATGGAAAAACTGAAGCCTTCTATTAATCATTAAGCAAAATGTAAGCTATTTCTAGATCGCACAGCCTTCCTAATCTACCACTGTTCAGATGCATAGAGTCAGTTTGTATCACAATGCTGACTAATGGGGTGGAGTTGTTACTCAAGACATCTGAAGGGCATTAGATGAGGAAAATAATAGTATCTATCACAAAATATTTCAAAAAGCAGTATAAGCTGCATAATTAGTTATCTCCCTTTTTTCATTATTAATACTATATTATCAGAATATTCTTTTAACTGCAACTAATATGACTTGTTATTTATTAAGGACCCACTTCAGCTTGATATAGTATATTGAAAACATTGACATTCTCTCTTCTCCAAGATTATGGTAAGTATCACTCAAGAACTAACTCAAGTCACTTTCTGTAATGTGAACAGAAAGAATAGCACCATGGCACTCTTTTTTTTAAACAAAATTTTATTGGTTTTTTAAAAAAAATACTGAAGGGGGTGATGGATAAAGTTACAAATTTTGACAGTTACATTATGCAGGAAATGGCCCTCTCCCCCATTCTCATAACTTTCATTTATCAACACATTAGATTATTACTACTTAATAGTATTTTGTCAGCATATAAACTTTTATCTTCAAATAATTTCAATCATTTTATATCAAACAGATTTTCTAGTTCATTTTTGTGATCTGAGTTTTCTAGATGTTGCCTCTTTCTCCCCCCTCCAGCAGAGCTCCAGCACCTCCCATGTCCTGTATGTCCGGCGTAGTATCATCAGGTTTATCTAGGAGGACTTTATTTTTTTCCATGAAAGCCTCAGCCTCCATAGTTGTGTTAATTCTAACTCTCGTGTCCTCCCAGAATATTAGCATACCTTCTGGCAAAAGCCATCTAAACCACACCCCTTTCTGGTATAATTTCTTCGCTAACTGCGAATAATTTTTTCTTTTTTCTCGAAACTTTCTTTGGGATCTGTTTCAGAATGGCTATTTCTCTATCCTTATATTTTAATACTTGCCCCCTTTGTGCACTCAGAATCTCGTCTCTTGTGGTCTTTCTGAGAAATTTAATGTGTACCTCCCTTGGAACATTGTGTGTTCTGGCATATGCTGAGTTTACTCTATAAACCAGGTCCATGTCCCACCCCATCTGTTGTCTGTCTTTTTTAGTATATTCAGCCAATAAATTTGTCATAATATCCCTCAGATCTTCATCATCAGCCTCAATTACATTTTGAAATCTAAGGAAGAAAGACATCCGTTCAAATTTGATTGATTTGATTTGATTTATTAGATTTGTTAGCCGCTCCCTCTCCACGAAGGGACTCGGGGCGGCATACAATAAATAAAAAACACATATTATACAATTAAACATTGTACGGAGGAGGTATAAAAAACACACAACAATCATTACAATACATAAAAATAGTAAAATAGATTAAAGTTAAAATACCCCACTAAAAAATTACAAGTTTAAAAGATTGCCAGGAGGAGTAAAATGGAACTATGGTTGAGCCAGGCCGGCTAGTTGAAAAAGGTGGGTCTTGAGTTTTGAACGGAAGGAGCGGAGGTCGGTAGTAATCCTAATGTTGGGGGGGAGGTCATTCAAGAGGGCTGGGCCCATCACAGAGAAGGCCCTGCTCCTGGGCGCCGCCCTCTGGCACTGCTTAGTGGATGGCACCTGGAGAAGTCCCTCTCTGTGAGAGCGAATTGGTCGTAGGGATGTATGGGGCAGGATGCGATCCCGCAGATAGCTAGGTCCTGTGCCATGGAGCGCTTTGAAGATGGTGATCAACACCTTGAAACGCACCCGATAGACCACAGGGAGCCAGTGCAGCTCGCGCAGGAGAGGTGTTATTCTATTTTTATCTGGTGGTTCTCAAGTTCTTGATTTCCTTTCTGCACCCCCTTCACCTCTCTCCTCATCTCAGCCGTCCCCTCCTCCAAAAGTTCCAGTCTCTGTGAATTTTGGATCACAAGTTCTTGATTCTCTCTGAGCTGCTCATTCATTTCCTTCAATTGGTTTTTTAAGTCCTCCTGCCCCTTTAAGAGTTGTTGAAACATCTGTTGAAAGTCCACCTCAGGAGGCTTAGGCTGGAACAAAGAAGTTGGTGTCTGTTGTCCGCTGGGGCTGGACGTCGAAGATGCCGGGGCGGAGCCAGCAAAACCCGGTTTCCCCGGGGTGGGTTTTTTAGGTGGCATTGTGATAAACAAAGCTCAGAGATGACAATGTCAGTACAGAGAAGAAACAATTGGGAAGGTGGATAGCCAAGAGAGATCGCGAGGCAGGGAGTCTATGCAGGAAGGGACCTTTTCTCAGTTCTAACTCCGGGCAATAAAGCAATAAAATCCTTTGTTCCAAGTCCAGGGTAAAATGTAACATGAGATTTCTCTGAGTGTCACAGAGACAAAGACAAAATGCCAGCAACTTCTGTGGGTGGAGTCAAATTTCAAAGTACATAAAGACGACGGAAGTGTGTGCACCATGGCACTCTTAAACAAGACCTTTAGTAACCTCTATTTGCAGATAAAGGAAGTAGCCATCAATAGGCCAAGAATGCAGACCATCTTTGAGTGGACTACTGCACTGCTGGAAAATAATTGCTGATTGCCACCTAAATATTCAGACCAAAAGCTAACTCTCTATTAACGTTTAGGATCCCACAAGTCCTAAACATTAATAGAGGGTTGGTTTATTGATCTGAATATTTGGGGGGAGGGGTAGAAAAAGAGAAGAGTGGGGTTGATCTCAATTCAGTTCCATTAGGCTCCATGTCTGCTTTCATTTGAGTTGCAGAATATGCCATGCATTACATTATTGCATTAAGTGTGAAATTCTATACAACAGAATTTCTATACAGCACAAGTGGAGGGAATTAAAATGGGTCTTGCTCCTAGGCTAATGGGTATTAGATTACAGTTTAAGGTAGAATTAATAAGGACAAGATTAAGGGATTTAATATGTAGCAGGGGATAAAAGTCTATGGAAATATTGTATACATCATGTTGACAAAAATCAGCAAAATAAATTGAAATTGATTATAAATAAATAAGATTTGTCTTTTCAATAGACTGGAGATCATTTCAAGTTATTACTGATAATACTGAGCTCTATAGGCCAGTTATGTGACTCAGATTTTTATGCTGTAATGTTTTTGAACTGGAAAATTGTAGCTCCATTACAGTCAATATTTGTGACCCCAAAATAGTATTGACAGCTTTTACACTTAATTATTGTATAAACATGTTGAATTAGGGCTACTATATTTAGGCTGTAGAACTCTTAACAATCACTAGATGACATCAAATAGTTCTGTACCTCTGCTGCTGTCTGTTTTATCTGGATTTCTGCACCCCAAATATAGTAACAGAAATGTAGTAATACTTGAATGGTACTCAATTACTCCTGTATGGTTGTTGCAAAACCTGATTTACAGCATATTTTAAGAGAGGGACTTTCCTGGTTATAATAGTCAGGTGCCTACAGCCAGTGGCAGCATCTTAAATACCTTAGCTGAACTAAAAAAAGCTACTCAGCTGCTTTGTCCTTGGAGATAACTATAGATCAGACTCCCCCACCCCAAAAAAAACCATTTGAAGCCATTGAAGCAAGCAAGCAAGCCGTTTCAGAGGGCAGCCAAGGAAACTGCATGAATATATTCATGTAGTCACCAAGAATCAAGTTCAATTCCAGGGAATTTGTTTCAAAAGAAAATATACACAAAACATTATCATTTGCATGGAACCAATGCATGGAAAGTTGAAATCCAGGGTTGCCGGTATATTTGGTTTTTAGATTGTGCTGGAAGAAAGCTTGAGTATCAAGCCCAGATAAACTACAAAGGGCTGGGAATACTACTCAGCAGACAAAAGGCAAGTTAGGTGAAGCTTGAACTAGAATGTAGCCAATTTTATGAATGCCTTGGCTACAATATCCTACAGAATAAACTAAGCAGGGACTCATTGAAAAGAAAGTCACCTTGATTCCTTTATTACTTCTCCTCCTTTGTTCTAATCTAGCATGTTATTATTCTTATACTCTAAAATTCAATAAAGCCTCAAGGTCTATGTGCCAAATCAGAACTTATTTACATGCCGCCTTCAGTGTTTTCCAGACCTTCGAAATATCAAAGCAAGTGTTGAATTAAACATTTCTGAAAGGAAATGCTTCAAAGTATTGTTTAATATGGTTAGAGCTGCCCTATCTATCAGATTGGTTAATCTAACTAAAGCTAGCTGGGTAGGGGGGGAAATCCACTTGGCGCCATAAACTGCTGAACGCTTCTTTCCCCCTTCTGGTTACTAAGCTTGCTGTTTAATTGTACAAATATTTGTGGGTTTGGCAATGGTGAGTGCTAATTTGTTATTCTAGCAAAAAGCTTTGGATTGTTTGGAGCGTGCTAGAAAAATAGTCAGCACCTTTACACGCATGACATGCTAACAGTTGAAAAGAAACAACTGTGCTACTAAGAGGACCTTGCAAGTAGGTGCTTGTAAAGAAAATCAGTTAAATTTCTAGCTCTTTTTTCTGGTATGCTGAACATCATAGCTTGCAAAGACCTGTCTAATAGGCACCAGGCAAGCATGCTTACTTGCATATTGTTTTAATTTGTTTTTATGTCGTTTCTTAATCATTTGTATAAAGGATATACTTGATGGGTGCTTTTGTGATGGATGATTGTGGTGGATGTGTGGATGATTAAGAAAAATGATTTATTCTGTCTTGGTAAGATATAGGTTTAAATTTTTTTAACACATTGGGAAGTTTTATTTGTCTTCCACTGATCTCCTGCAAAATAAATATAATTAATATAATAAAATATGTATGAAACAGAAATAGTGAAGCTAATGAATGCATTTAATAGTCATATACTATTTAATAGTCCAACACACCATTAAAAAGCTTCACATATTCTATAGACCTTCTATAGAAGATCTATAAGGGTGGGTTCCAGCTGCTGCTACTGCCAATTCGCTCAGGGATGGACTCACAATTCTAGAAACAGCAAGAATGATTATAGCAAAAAGGATGGAGAGTCTAGAATTGAGACTATTTTCCTAACTAATAACATAGAAAACAAGCCAGAACAAAGCTAAATTAAAGTCAGCAGTGTAGGAATACATCTGGCTTAGGAAGTTATGGTTCTTCTGTCATGAATTCTTCTTTCTTTACTTACTGGAAATTTGGGGATGCCAGAAATGGACCTGTTTCTGACCTCTGGAGCCTGGGGAGGCCATTTTCACTCTCCATAGTGAAGCCTTCAGAGCGCAGGGAGGACAAAAATGTTCCCCCTCCATAGTACAAGAGGCTGACTAGGCCACATCCACCATGGCCACGCCCAACCCAGCAACTGGACAGAGAACCCCTTGCTAAAATTTTGAAGCCCATTCCTAAATAGAATGTATGGAAAAATGCTGATGTTGTTCCCATCTTCAAAAAAGGGGAAAAAAACAGATCCAGGAAACTACAGACCAATCAGCCTGACCTCAATACCAGGAAAAATTCTGGAAAAGATAAGCAGGCAATGAATTAGTGAACACCTAGAAGTAAACAAAGTAATAGCCAAAAGCCAACATGGATTTTTCAAAAACAGATCATGCCAAACTAATCTTATCACATTCTTTGACAAAGTGACAAAATTAGTGGACCAGAGGAATGCTGTTGATATAGTTTACTTGGACCTCAGTAAGGATTTTGATAAAGTAGACCATAACGTACTACTAGATAAAGTAGAAGAATGTTGGTTAGACAGCATCACCACCAGATGGATTCATAACTGGCTGACCAACGACACTCAACATGTAGTCCTCAATGGAACTGCATCTACATGGAGGTAAGTATGCAGTGGACTACCCCAAGGCTCTGTTTTAGGCCCAGTACTCTTCAACATCTTCATCAATGATTTGGATGAGGGAATAAATGGGGAACTCATCAAATCTGCAGATGACACCAACCTGGCAGGAATAGCCAACACTCCAGAAGACAGGCTTAAGATACAGAAGGATCTTGACAAACTTGAACATTGGGCACTATCTAATAAAATGAAATTCAATGATGAAGAGAGTAAGGTTCTACATTTAGGCAAGAAGAATGAAAAGCACAGGTACAGTATAGGTGGTATCTTGCTCAATAGTAGTAACTGTGGGAGGGATCTTGGAGTGCTAGTGCACAACCATTTAAATATGAGCCAGCAGTGTGCAGCAGCTGCCAAAAAAGCCAACACAATTCTAGGTTACATAAATGGAGGGATAGAATCAAGATCATGTGAAGTGTTAATATCACTTTATAATGCATTGGTAAGGCCACACTTGGAATACTGCATTCAGTTTTGGTTACCACGATGTAGAAAAGATGTGGATACTCTAGAAAGAGTGCAGAGAAGAGCAACAAAGATGATTATGGGACTGGAGACTAAAACATATGAAGAATGGTTGCAGGAACTGGGTATGTCTAGTTTAATGAAAAGAAGGACTAGGGGAGACATGATAGCAGTGTTCCAATATCTCAGGGGTTGCCACAAAAAAAGATGAAGTCAAATTATTTTCCAAGGCACTTGAGGGCAGAACAAGAAGCAATGGGTGGAGACTAATCAAGGAGAGAAGCAACTTAGAACTGAGGAGAAATTTCCTGACAGAACAATTAATCAGTGGAACAGCTTGCCTCCAAAAATTGTGAATGCCCCAACACTGGAAGTCTTTAAGAAGATGTTGGATAGACATTTGTCTGAAATGGTATAGGGTTTCTTGCCTGGGTAGGGGGTTGGACTAGAAGACCTCCAAGTTCCCTTCCAACTCTGCTATTGTATTGTATTGTATTTTATTCAAGGCTATGGTCCTGACTGATAAGTCTTGATTCTACATTTGCATTAAATATTGCCTAGATAATAGATGTACAATCTACATCTATGCAACCATCAAATGCTCCCTTACTAAGAAAAAAAAATCAAATGTTCTGGTGTATGTAATAAGTGTGTCAAAACCAACTTACACTACATTACTTGTTTATTTTTTAAAAAAAGATGTAAATGGGAATACATGACTGTTCTTCAGAAGTAGATTAGGATTAGTTTCTAAAATCAACTCAGAAGCCTATGATAAAAAAGTATACATCACCTTCCTTTCAGCTCAGTAAAGATACATTGCATTATGTCATGCCCCCTAAACTGTTCTACATAACTTCCAATCCCTTTATGCTCCTAATGCTCCTCTTCTGAGGTTTCTGGAACATGAGGGTTATAAACAGCCTTCCTAAATAACATTTGCCCAGGAGCTTTAAAAGCTCAGAGTAATATAGTCCAATGCCTGTTGCAAATAAAGATGTTGTCAGTCTTCCATTTCTCCTCTGTCTCCTTCACTCTTCTTTCCTGTACAATACAGAGTACAAAGCAGAAGGATATGATTCTTTGTTCTCTATGTTACCAACAGTTATCCTCTGAAAAAGAGATAGGAGATTATGGCAGAAGCTTCTGTATGTTATTTGCAATTCTCAGGGGGGCATAATTACACACTAGAGAGTAATGGTCTGTTGCTGCCCCTCTGTGAAGAAATCATTAGTGATTGCTACTTATTATTATTTAATATAAAAGATGGGTTTTGCACTGTGGCTAAATACCTGAGCTTGAAATGAAACCTAAGATAAAAGTGTGACCTATTTAGAACTCTAACTGTGCAAACGTTATATATATTGCAGGGATGGTGATTGAAGGCTAACAGAGGCCTTAATTACAGTTTCCAAGGAATGGAGCACCTTTGACCAATAGCACTTCAGAAAGTGGAATGTATACTGATTACAACACCAGAAGAACAGAGCTTATGACTGGCCTTCTAGGGAGCCACTTTGAAAGAAATGCACACATGTAACTGATTGGAGGCTATGTGCAGAAGCTAATAAATAGTCAGATGCAGCACTATGGAATATGTAACTGACCTATAAGTTGGAGTTAGACTAACTTCCCAAAATATATAGACAGTAGTTGTACACAGTACCCACTATTGACTATTATGAAATATGGGCAAAGAGCATACCAGAAAAGGTTTATATTTAAAACAGTTGCATATAAATAAGCTTTTCATTTTGCCAAAGGCTGTAGTCAAAAGCAGATAGAAATCTTTGTGATAAGAAAGGAACTCCACTCCTTAGAGAGCTCACAATATCTTGTTCAGGAATAGAAAAGCTAAACCCTGGGGCCAATGATGTATCGTGATATACATGGCAGCAAAGGCCAACTTTATTAAAATTCAGTATTATAGTTTTTTGCAAAGCAAAGAATGGTCTACTCAGTTCAAGAAGTCATTTCAATATTTCCAATATTTTTAACTTAAGTTAAACATTGATAACATTAACCATTTTATCACACACATCTTTATTAAAAAGTGGGGGAGGGGGATTTTTGACCTTTTGCACTGTGGGAGAAAAATGGGATGGAAATGCCCAAGTATGGTATTCAGCAATCCAGAAGCTATTAAGGAAACTATTTGGCTCGAAAGAAGAGATTAATTTATATATTGGGAAGCTGGAAAATTATTTTTCCCATTCTGAAAGTTGCTTTCAAAGGCATTTTCCTTTCTTTGATCTTTGTAAACAGATAATGCTTGTGTATTGTACCAACCGGATTATCTCACAAACCTCCCCATAACCAGTTTTTTGTCTGTTAGGATTTATGGTCCTATTTGCCCAATGTCTGAAAGCACATTTTGAACTAATCTATTCCATGTGCGCGCACACACGCACACACACACACACACACAGTTACAAACATCATCATCATCAAATTCTTCCATAGTGTTTGCAGTTTCTAATTTGCTTATTTTGATGAACAGAAAGAATGCAAAACAGCCAGCAGTTTATCATTTGTCCAAAAAGGAAGGCAGAGGAAGTCTAAACAACAAACACACAGGAAGGGTGGCTAATAATATAGGAGCATCACATACGCGGCAAGATGGGAGCATTCTTCTCTTGATGCATGAGAGACTTTAGCACGTGCGTTGGATTAATGGGAGGGAGACAAAGAAAAGGCCTTGAATTAACCACAAAAGCAATCTATGGATGGCAAGTATCTCTATAAAGTGAATATATAGCATATTAATCATAAAGCAAGCAGCTGAATGCATGTAAATTAGATAAAAGGCTTGGGTATAGGATGTAGCGTATAAAGAAAGAGTATGTTGAAGGATGCTTGCAGATCTGAGAGATTTGAATACAGAGGATGAAAAAAATATATACTTATATAGAAAGTGTATACACACACACATACAAAGCATACGCACACCCACACACCCACAAAGAAATTCAAGAAAGATGGGTATCATATCTTTACAAGAATACACACACACACACACACACACAAACACACATGAATGACAGACTGATTAATCCAATACTTTGTGTCCTTAATCTTAAAAAACATGTGTGAAAAATTCTTTGTTGTTATTGCTATCAAATGTCCATGGCCACATTCCATTATATAAAGATATAATACTGTGCTATAATCTTTTAAATGTGGGCCTCAAACATTCTGTCAATGTCTGCCTTCTACAAGTAGTGATGCAATGAAAGGTCCTTTTTGGTGATAGAAACTGCTACTGTAAGACATGTCAATGGTTGTTATCTTATTAATCATTCCTTTGCAAATGAGCAGATTGTCCAAGCATTTTTTGCGACACAGAAGCTGGGCTCATCCTAAAGCAGCATCAAAGTCAATACCACAACAGCTTTCCAACCAATAACAAATTAACCTTGAGCGTATATAAACAGAATGAATACAATATGTGTTCTCAGATCTATTCGTTTTTGCAATCGTTGTTAGGTAAGGGTACTTTAAAACAGGAATAACAAGCTTTTCAGCTTCCAGCGTGACTGGATGGCCATTTTTCATAAGCCTGTTCTATTCAGAAGCTATCCAAGGTTTGCTTTAAAAAAAAACTCCTTTATTATTGTCATCATTGTAAATACATTTTTTGCTTTTTGCCAAAGTTTCTTTGCTTCACCCCACTGCCCACAGTCTGCCATCATGGCTACTGGTCTGGAACAAAGCTCTCAAACATACTGAAAACTGGCAGAAGGAACTATGCAAAGCAGAACAAAACAGTAAACCAGCCATTAAGCAGGGAGTAGAATAAAAACAAAATATTGTAGGAAACCTTGGGAGAATAATGTGGTGTACAAATAAGCCCTATTCTTAACCCATGACAGTTCTTTACCTTAAGAATAAAGGTAAAGCATTTGAGTCTGACTATTTATAGGCAATCTACAATTAAATCCTAGTTCAGACATGAAACTCACTGGCTGGCTTTGTGCAAGTTATTAGCTGTCTTTTAACCAACTCAGAGATTATTTGTAAGGATAATATATGGAAAGGATATATTGAAAACAATCCATGTCATATGCAGAACTGTGGCAGAAAGGACAGTATAAATAATTCGTATATCATATTGAACTGTAAAATAAATACTGGAACTGAATGGAATAAAGATGGCTTTTCCACCCATAATTTCTTGCACTGCAGAAATGTTTTTAATCCCATTCTTGCAGCCATATCTTCCCCTAAATCTTAAACTGTTTAGGTTAGACTTAAATAGGAAAGGTGATGCCTTGCTCAATAGTAGAAACTGTGAAAGGGATCTTGGAGTCCTAGTGGACAACCATTTAAATATGAGCCAGCAGTGTGCAGCAGCTGCCAAAAAAGCCAACACAGTTCTAGGCTGCATAAATAGAGGGATAGAATCAAGATCATGTGAAGTGTTAATATCATTTTATAATGCCTTGGGAAGGCCACACTTGGAATACTGCATTCAGTTCTGGTCGCCACGATGTGGAGACTCTAGAAAGAGTGCAGAGAAGAGCAACAAAGATGATTAGGGGACTGGAGACTAAAACATATGAAGAACGGTTGCAGGAACTGGGTATGTTTAGCTTAAGAGAAAGAAGGACTAGGGGAGACATGATAGCAGTGTTCCAATATCTCAGGGGTTGCCACAAAGAAGAGGGAGTCAAACTATTCTCCAAGGCACCTGAGGGTAGAACAAGAAGCAATGGGTGGAAACTAATCAAGGAGAGAAGCAACTTAGAACTGAGGAGAAATTTCCTGACAGTTAGAACAATTAATCAGTGGAACAGCTTGCCTCCAGAAGTTGTGAATGCCCCAACACTGGAAGTCTTTAAGAAGATGTTGGATAGACATTTGTCTGAAATGGTATAGGGTTTCCTGCCTAGGCAGGGGGTTGGACTAGAAGACCTCCAAGGTCCCTTCCAACTCTACTATTGTATTGTATAGGAGATGGGATAAAATAAGAATTACCACTCCCGATATGCATCATCAATGGCCAAATTGGCTGGAGCTGTTGGGATTTGTACTTGAAGAACATCTGGAAGGCCACATGTTCTCCTTTCTTGTCTTTGTTCTGACTAAGCAAGAAAGGCCAGTCACACTATTGCTAAAACTAACAATGCTCTCAAAAGCCACTCATGATTAAAATTCAATTCTTCAGGCAAACAAAATTATCCAAAAATATAGTGATTTTGAAAAGTAGGGTACAAAAATCAGAGTTTTAAAAATACAGAGAGAACAAGCTGAATATCATTTGCAAGCCTGAAACTATAGGTCAATCCAATTATCAATGTTAAGAATGCAGGAACTATTTAAGGCTAGCCTGCACATATAGAGGACAAAGATGTTTCAACATCTGTATCAAAATTACAACATTATAATGCCAGAGATCCTTTGAGCCCTTCAACTACTGGCTTATAAAAGATGAGTCTGCAATACCTGCTTAAGACTGAAGTTTTCATTCTTAAGGAAGACTTTTAATTTCAAGAAGACCTGCACTTGAGATACAAAATTGGCACTGAGCCTACAATCACAGATGCCTGCATCCCCAAAAGCTTGATAGGATTTGGATCCCCTTTTTGAGATCTAATGTGGAGACGCTGTTAGGCTGTACTGGTGCCTCCTATTTTGCTGCAAACTATTTTCGTAATAGGCAGAAACTGCAAAACAATCTGAGCTCCTATAGAAAAAAAACCTACATAAAATAGCTGTGTTAGGTTCAGATATACCAATTCATGCAGTCAATCCAGTCAATAAGCTTAATAGCCAAGTGAAATGCTGTAATAGTAAATCTCATTGTACAAATTCAGTTTCCTTAGTAGTTCCATACTTTAAGGATAGTGCATAATATTGATTGTATTTATGTAGAAAGACTTGTTCTACATTTGGACATTCTGATCTACTAATTAACATGAGCTGTTTTCTTCACTACTACCAATTAAAAATACAAGCAATATGGAAAACTGAATCTGTATGTCTTTCATTGGTGAATTAGAACTATAAAGCAACAATTGGTTTGACTCTTTCCTGCTTCTGCAATATGAGATTTGGCTATCTTCATTAAACTTGTTAAGGTAAGAATTTGTTGAGGTTCAGATTATCATGTCTATTGATGGAAGGATTCATATACTTTATAATCACCTTGCCCAAATGGCATATTAGTCAGAGGCAATGTGATTATAAGTCCATATCTGTTAATACTATCAGGGATGTACACTCTCATCAGTCTTAAAATTAAAAGTCCAATTTTTATTCATCATTTATGTAGTGCCATGATTTGTTGGCTTCCACAAGTCCACAGATTATGATCAGATGTGTGGTATTTTACATACTTCTTGTTACTATTCATGCAGAAAAATTCTCTTTGTGAGAATTAAAGCATCCAAAATTAAATCCATATACAGGTGAAATTCAAAAAATTGGAATATCATGCAAAAATTCATTTATTTCAGTAATGCAACTTAAAAGGTGAAACTAATATATGAGATAGACTCATTACATGCAAAGCAAGATAGTTCATGCCATGGTTTGTCATAATTGTGATGATTATGGCCTACAGCTCATGAAAACCCCAAATCTACAATCTCAGAAAATTAGAATATTACATGCAATCAATAAAACAAGGATTGTACATAGAACAATATCAGACCTCTGAACAGTATAAGCATGCATATGTACTCAGTATTTGGTTTGCGCCCCTTTTGCAGCAATTACTGCCTCAATGCGACGTGGAATGGAAGCTATCAGCCTGTGGCACTGCTGAGGTGTTATGGAAGACCAGGATGCTTCAATAGCGGCATTCAGCTCTTCTGCATTGTTCGGTCTCATGTCTCTCATCTTTCTCTTGGCAATGCCCCATAGATTTTCTATGGGGTTCAGGTCAGGCTGGCCAATCAAGCACAGTAATCCCACAGTCATTGAACCAGATTTTTGTGCCTTTGGCAGTGTGGGCAGGTGCCAAGTCCTGCTGGAAAATGAAGTCAGCATCCCCATAAAGTTCATCTGCGAAAGGAAGCATGAAGTGCTCCAAAATCTCTTGGTAGACAGTTGCGTTGACCCTGGACTTAATGAAGCACAGTGGACCAACACCAGCAGATGACATGGCTCCCCAAATCAACACAGACTGTGGAAACATCACACTGGACTTCAAGCATTTTGCAGTGTGTGCCTCTCCATTCTTCCTCCATACTCTGGGTCCTTGGTTTCCAAATGAGTTGCAAAAGTTGCTCTCATCAGAAAAGAAGACTTTGGACCACTGAGCAACAGACCAGTTCTGTTTTTCTTTAGCCCAGGTAAAATGCTTCTGACATTGTTTGTTGTTCAGGAGTGGCTTGACAAGAGGAACACGACATTTGAAGCCGATGTCCAGGATCCATGTGTGTGTGGTGGTTTTTGATGCACTGACTCCAGCCTCAGTCCACTCCTTGTGAAAGTCCCCAACACTTTTGAAGGGCCTTTTCCTTACAATCCTCTCAGGCTGCGGTCATCCCTGCTGCTTGTGCACCTTTTTCTTCCACACTTTTTCCTTCCACATAACTTTCTATTAATGTGCTTTGATACAGCACTTTGGGAACATCCAACTTCTTTTGCAATTACCTTTTGAGGCTTTCCCTCCTTACGGAGCGTGTCAATGATGGTTTTCTGCACAATTGTCAGGTCAGCAGTCTTTTCCATGATTGTGATTTCTACTGAACCAGACTGAGAGACCATTTAAAGGCTCAGGAACCCTTTGCAGGTGTTATGGCTTAATTAGTTGATTAGAGTAGGACACATTGAGCCTAGAATATTGCACCTTTTCACAATATTCTAATTTTATGAGATTGTGGATTTGGGGTTTTCATGAGCTGTACGCCATAATCATCACAATTATGACAAATCACGGCTTGAACTATCTTGCTTTGCATGTAATGAGTCTAGCTCATATATTAGTTTCACCTTTTAAGTTGCATTACTGAAATAAATGAACTTTTGCACGATATTCTAATTTTTCAAGTTTCACCTGTATGTGGTAAGAATACAAATCTCTCTGTTAGTATTTGATAATATTGTTAGAACAGGGATGAGGGGATAGCTAACAACAAAAGGTACTCTTTTTCAGATTTGAGAAAGCTTTGTGGTTTCTGCACAACAAGGCTGAGCACATGCATTTTATTTGTGTAGTTTACCGCTGTGCAGTGTTCAATAAACCAGTCCCACAAGATCCATTTGGTGTCTCCAATGTGTCATCTGTTACACTGTTGTCAAAGATGGCTCACATACTTTATTCAGAGGGGCAAATTGAAAATTTGAGAATGGCAAATTAAGATTTAGTTTTAATATTTCTGATGTGTTCTTGTTGCATCTCCAGGTGTATAGATTTGGTAAATGCATGGGAATGTGTTTGATAAAGTTTTGCATTATGCATAAAGAGATCAGAAATTTGTTAGATGTAATAAATTTTTCCTGATTTTTTACAAGTCTGAACAGAACACACACACACACACACACACACACAATGCTTGTATCAGACTGAATGGAATGTGGTCCAATGTACTTAAAAGGTTTTCAGCACAAATGTTTGACAGCTCATACAAAGGCAGGAAAATCTCTTGGAATAGTCAATAAAGATAAAATAAGATATAACCTATGCATGGAATAAACCAAAACAATGTTGCTATAGTATATCTCTCCATTGTTAAAAAATAATCTGGCAAGCTTAAAGACTTTTTAACAGCTTTCCTGCTCTATTTTTCTTAGACTGAGATGTATCAACTTAGTTTTGCATGATTCAAAGTATGTAAAAACCACTTAAGCCAACATACAGGTACTTTAAGCAGCGATATTACTTCTGGATTCTCTGGGGCCAAGAGAATTAAAGTTAGAATTTAGCATTTGTGAATCACACAATGTTTACTGCTGGGTAGATCAGTGGCTAAGATTCTAAAGTGTCAAAGAAAGGGAGTCATAATTATAATAGATCTGCACATAGTTAGGATTGCACTATATAATATTATATCAATTGAGCAATTTTATTACTATCCTTCCTTGCTATCACTTCTTGGAACACCATCACAAATCTTTTGAGCCATAAAGAACCACAACTGCCAAACAAATAACAATCTTTTATTATTACATTTTTGATAAAAATTATTAGAACTGTATCAAAAAAAGATATTCTTTTTTCAGATTGGGAAAGCTGCAGTGAAGAAACAAGAACACATGCTATAATGATTTGGAGCAAAATTAGCAACCTTCCTTCTCCAGTTTTTCCTTTTCTGAGCTGTTACTTGGTACAGTAATTGACATTTTTTTCCCTGCTAATAATTTTTTTAGCATTTCTTTTATTCTTCCCATCCTTTTGAGAGTAATTTATCTTATGAATATCTATGAGTAGGTTTATATGTTTACTGGTTTACAATAAGCATGTGATAAAGTGAATACACTTGAATTGGGAACATTCTACAAAAATACAAAATTGATGGCTGATTTTCAAGGTGGTAAGAGTAGTATGTGTGAAAAGTAAAGTTTGGATGAGAATAAATAGAATGCTTAGCCAATGATCCAATACTGGGAAAAGAAAACAGTAATAATGTGTAAAGTCCACCTGACTATTAAATGTATCTATGAATGAATATTATTGATTGCTTCTGATATTATTATTAATTGTTTCTGATTAGAAAAATGTTGATCAACATGCCTATTCTTTTAAATGTTGTAGGCTAAAAACCCAAATGATTTGCAGCAAATAACAGTACAATATAAGAAAAAAAATACGAATCTGAACTTAAATGTATTAAAGACCAAGGTAATTTGTATTTGACCTGGAACTTAAAGAAGTTATACAATATCAGCAAAAAAAATAATAGACTACGTTGATTAATTTGTATATTTTACTAAATATGGATGGGAAATTTTTAAAAACGCACATGCATATAGAAAAGTAATAGATTGTGATCTGTTGCAAAAATTAATGTTTGTCAACATTAATTTTGTCAATATAATAACAACAATAATTCTGTCAATAAGGTTTTGGTTATATGGAAGTGAGAACTGGATAAGTTATGAGAAATGTAAATGTAAAATATAATAGGAATTGAGTATGTAAGAAGGATATATAGTAAAATACATTGTTTTGAAATTTTATATGGCTACCCAGCTCAACTCATGTGACTCGGAACAGTTTACAGAAACATGAAGAGATAGGATTAAGAATGAATGAATGAATTTGGACTGAACATAAAAGAGAATGATAAAAGAAGATGATTTGCAAGGCTAGAGTGATATGAATAGGTATCGTAAATGGTATTGAACAGAGTGCAGAGATATTCCTGAACAAATAAGGATGAAGGCAAATAAGGGTGAAGGCAAGTTGTTTCCAAAGCAAGGGTTAGCTTTGGTGGCCAACTTTATATTTACAGTGCTAGTGTGGTATTACAAATTCCTTTGATGGGACTATACTAATGGTCCTGTTCTTCTAAGCACATTGCCCACCATCTCCCACTGAAGGCTTAGCAGAGAGCTTCATTGTCTGTTGCCTGGAGCTTGAGTGATTAGAGAGTTTCCATTCATGGGGCACAAAATGGGACCAGTTTGTTGTCCTTTTTTCTTATAAAACCTTATAAATCAGTAAAACAACAACAATCAGCTCACAAGAATTACCATTAGCTAGTTCAGTTTGTCATGTATTTTATTCAACTGAGGATGTTTTTTTTCTGACAATTTTTTTCTGTGAACAATATAACAAGAAAGACTCCCTCTCAACTCCCAGTATGGATGGTTCACACCAGCTGCTCTTCCAATCATTTTTGACTGAGTATTATTCTCAAATAATTTCATTAGAAATAATCTTTCCTAGAGTAAATTGATGGTTTAACATCTTCTGAAATTACATTCCTTCTTTTTTGCCCTGATGGTTGGAGGTGATACTTAAAGATACTTAGAGACAGTAGTTTATGTGGGAAGTAGACAGATTGCATCTGTAACATCTAATCTACAATAACAACAGTAAAACAGGCTGACATGTGTTTTTCTGTGTAAATATTTTCTTCTGAACATGGAGCCAGTGAAGTGTTTTGAGAATGTTGACTTTTATGACCATATTTATCATGTCTTTTAGAACATTTCCTCCTGGAGCCACATTTGTATATTCCACATTTTCTGGAGAAATAAAAGGGGTTTATACACAAAATACTGATGTGATGGACATTTTATGAGGCCCATGCAACAAGCGCACATGGACAAGTCATGCTGGGATAATTATAAATGCTCTAAAGAGGAGGCCTGTAAATATCTATGTTTCAAAAGGGCAGGAAAGCCAGGCTTGAAATTCTTCTAACAAAAGAAATATGCATTCAGCTATACATTGTAATATGAGAGAATGCAATGGACTGATAATGACACTTAGAAAATTCAATGTGGAATTTGTAATCAATTTTAAGAATTCTGAAATGGGAGCAAAGGACAGCTAGAGCTTCAATAAGCAAATTAAGCTAGCCAAACCAATAAATAGCCAAACTTCAGTAAATAGTTGGCTCCAGAATTAAATTAAAATAAATATGAATGCAGATTGACTAGAAAAAGATTGTGCTTGTCAAACTACAAATATGTGCTTGATATCAAAACCTAAATACCATTCAACCATTCAGATGAAAATGTGAGGAGCTTGAAATGAGGTAGAGATCAGAGAGCAAGGCACACCATGAACCTTGCCCTCTGGCTTCTCTGATTTTCACAGCTATAGCTGTAAACTAAAAGAAAGATCTAGCCACATAGTCTTGAGTATAAACATGCCTTTCCATGTGATCCAGGATGCTAATAAAATAGAGTCCAATAATGTTTACTCACCTTCAAGCAGTACCTCTCAGCTGCCTTTTAAACCTCCATATGAATGCATGAAGGTGGGGAAATGTAATAGATGACAGATGATAAGACAAGGTAGATCCAATAGTCTGACACTGTCTGGAAGTGCTGTGATTGCAACTCCCAGGCATTACAAGTCTCAGCATCCCAAGGATGTTTCCTGTAACTGAAATTCATGAATTTGAATGGCAGAGTTATAATTTTCATGTGTCTCTAACAAGAAAAGAAATCTTCTCAATAGAAAAGGTTGAGATTAACAAATAAATATAAATATGAATCCCTATGCCAAGCATTTCCCTTGCCACCTATTTATTTGGGAAGATAAATTATTGCTACTCTTTACATGTAAGCATAGAGCCTCTCCACACCCCATGTCTTAATGTTATCATCAAAAGAGATACCAATAATGTCCTTATGTTGTAAGGAAGTGAGCTACCAACAGGATTAGATTATTATAACAATTGTTTAGCATTTTCCTGAGTTATACTAGCTTTGCCGAAGGCATTTTTAGGCAACAAGAAGAGCTCCTAGCTGGGTGTAAAGTTTATATTTAATTTTGTCTCATCACAATTTCACAAAATAATTGCATGTTTATGACCAGTCCTAGCTGTGAAAAGGGCAGACAGATTTTTATTCTGGTTCATTTAATTTCTTCAGTGCCTGGACTCTCGCAAAGTGTTTTGGGAACCCTGTCCTTCTGCTATGTTAAATATGGCCCCATTTTTGAACTGTTTATAAAGAGACAGTGGGAAAAAGGAGAAAGAAGGAGGAAAGATTTATTTTCCAGGCTAGCAATAGAAGATCTGATTCTTTGCAAATTCCTTCCCAAAATAAAGCTCAAATAAAGCAGTGGTTTGTGTGGTAACTGATCTGTCCTGTTATAATGGACTAAACAAAAATGCAAAAACTTATAACTGGTCACATTCCCAATCCATTATTTGGATCTTTAAAATAAAGGTTTATAAAGAAATACAGGGATGTGATGGCTCAGTAGCTAAGACACTGAGCTTGTCAATAAGAAAGGTCGGCACTTCGGCAGTTCGAATCCCTAGCGCTGCATAACCGAGTGAGTTCCCGTTACTTATCCCAGCTTCTGACAGTTTGAAAACACATAAAAAATGCAAGTAGGAAAAATAGGAACCACTTTTAGTGGGAAGGTAACAGCATTTTTTGTGCCTTTGATATTTAGTCAGGCTGGCCACATGACTATGGAGACATCTTCAGACAGCGCTGGCTCTTCAGCTTTGAAACGGAGATGAGCACCACCCACTAGAGTCAGGAACGATTAGCACATACGTGCAAGGGGAACTTTTACCTTTTATATTACATACTAGGATGAAGTCACTTTGAATAGATAACTGTCTCCATGAAGTGGAGAATGGTACTTGTGATACACAGTGCAGTTACCTATGGAGTCCTTTGCCTTGCCAAAGGTCTTATGGTTATTCCCCATTTTTAGCCCTGGAACTCAAAAGCTGTCCATTTCTGATATGCTAGTTATAACTGTAATAAAGGTTGATTAGACCTAATGATACATTCGAAATTGCTTCCTTAAGAAACTGTATATCCCAGTGTTTCTTAACTTTGGCAACTTGAAGATGTCTGGACTTCAACTCCCAGCAATGCTGGCTGGGGAATTCTGGTAGTTGAAGTCCAGACATCTTCAAGTTGCCAAGGTTGAGAAACACTGGTATATCCCAACACAACTTGCATAGTATTGTCTTCTCTGAGCTTCTGTTTCTTTCCTACTCTATATATCTGGATAGACAGGAAGCATTCTTTCTGATTAAAAATTCAGAATTTCTACCAAACGAGAATGTATATTTTGCTTATTTCCTTGAGTATTAAGGCATTGTTGTCTGGGATCAGAGAGATAGACTTCCTTTTCTTTCTCCAGTGCCATATCTGAATGCTGTTGTCTAGCTAAAGTGGTCAAGATGTCTCTAATTTCAGAATTCTTTTTATCTTGCTAGTAATGTAATATCTTCTACTCTAGGACACTGCAAGGCATTGAGAAGTACTTTCTCGCCACATTTTTCAGTCATCTGTATCTTTGTATCCATCTTCCACAAAGTCATCTTCTTTCCCAAAGTCAGTGTCACTGGTAGCTGCAGAAGCTTTATTGTGCAATCAGTCAAAAGAACATGAATTTGTGAAGTTACTACAAATAGAAATGGAGAAGAAGGCAATGTTCATGCAGACCATCTGCTGCCTCCAGGGATTGTTCAATATGCAGATAGTCCTTCCAGTGATTCAAATATTCATGCTGCTACTAAAGTGCTTAGAGTCTCAAATGTGCTCTATCTCAAACTCCCCTCCCCCTTTACTGAGATGGGAGTGTAACATGGAGCAGAGACAGCATTCTCAAATCAGGAGAGAATGCTGGAAAACTGAATGTATCTTTAATATGACCAGAAAATGCAGCTGAAAAACCAGAGGGTAAAAGAGAAGCAATTTGATAGTAACCCCAACATAATTTCCAACATTAATGGGGAGGAGGATTCCTGATGATGGTGGTGGACATAGTATGATCTATTAGTTCCTTAAGGTAGAGCTGAGCTTCTTGAAACTCTGGATAATTGGGAAACATCTGGGACTGGTGATGGTGAAGAGACATTTGGAGAAAAAGAGACTGGTAAAGACAGCTGAGATAGAACCTGTAAGAAGCTTGAACTATGGTCCACTTTCAGAAATCAAATGGCTGGGAAAACTGATTCCAAATGAATAAATAAAGATGCTAGAATAAATGGGTAAATTTATTTCTGGGTTAAAGCAAAGACCAATAGAAATTTGACCATCCTAGATAAGTCAGCAATAACCACCAAAATATCATTAAAGGCCTTGATATGAAGTAATTTATACATTTATACCTGAGGGTAGGACAAGAAACAATGGGCGGAAACTAATCAAGGAGAGAAGCAACCTAGAACTAAGGAGGATTTTTCTGACAGTTAGAGCAATTAATCAGTGGAACAACTTGCTTCCAGAAATTATAAATGCTCCAACATTGGAAGTTTTAACAAAATTATTGGATAACCATTTGTGTGAAATGATACAGGGTTTCCTGCCTAAGCAGGAGGTTGGAATAGAAGACCTCCAAGGTCCCTTCTAACTCTGCTATTCTATTCTATTCCTATTCTATTCTATTCTATTCTATTCTATTCTATTCTATTCTGTTTTCTCTACTCTACTCTATTTTACAGTTCATAGAAACTTTATCCTATCGTCCTTTCAGAAAGGTGGCTACTTTGGTAATTCTTAACCAAATGCTTTGTCACCAAAAGTTACAGAGAAGAAGGTAATTTTGAATATCTCAGAATGGCAAACTTGTGCCATTCAAACTAGTAGTTATAACAAAATTGCACAAAAAAAAAAATCCAAGGAAGGAAGAAAATCATAATCAGCTGTTGTGGTACAATATTCCCTATTTGCCAAGGAAGTGGACAAAGAAAATAAAGTGGCCTGGAGGCCATTTATCTTACCCAGAACATTATGTGCTGTAGGTTCAATCAGTTAAGGAGGATATTTGCTTCTATGAAAATTACAGAGTGAGAAGAGTTGTTGCAGAGGTATCCACACTGCATATCGGACATTAATACAATTGAGTGGGTCCAGAGATATTTTGTGAGGAGAGTCCTCCACTTCTCTGCTCACAATAGAATACCTGATGCCACCAGGCTTGACATTTTGGGCTTGGACAACCTAGAACTAAGGTCTCACATAAGTATAGTACACAAAATTGGCTGCCAGAACATCCTACTTGTCAATGACTACTTCAGCTTCAATCGCAATAATACACAGGTGAACAATAGATACAAACTCAAGGTAAACCGCTCCAAACTCAACTTCAGAAAATATGACCAGCAACAGAGTGGTCAACGCCTGGAATGCACTACCCAACTCTGTTGTTACATATTTAAAGTCCCGTAACTTTAACCTTAAACCAGGGGTGTCCAAACTTTTTGCAAGGAGGGCCAGATTTGGTGATGTGAAAATGTGTGGGGCCAATCATTCAGCCTGACATTCTTTGAACCCTTAACATTAAATGCGAATTAACTACTGTATTTTTCGGAGTATAAAACGCACCAAGATTTTGAAGAGGCAAATTAAAAAAAAAAGTTTTTGCACTCTTCCCAAAACGGCCCATTTTTCGTGAAAACTGGCCGTTTTTTTAAAGGGCATGAATAGCCCTTAAGAGGCTTCTAGAGTGCTCTTGGGGGCTGGGGGGGGCAAAGTTGAGCAAAAAACGGCCCGTTTTTTGCTCATTTATGCCCTCCACAGTCCTCAGGAGCACTCTGAAAACCTCCTAAAGGCTATGCACAGCCATTTTGGTGAAGGGGGCAGAGTTTTGGGAGGCAAAAAATGCTGTATTCAGTGTATAAGGTGTACCCAGATTTTAGCCTCTTTTTTGAGGGGAAAAAGATGCATCTTTATACTTCGAAAAATACGGTATTTTATGAAAGACTAAACAAATAACTCCAGTGGGGAGAAGAGGCTGCGAGCCGCTTGCAATTTGAAAAAGGGCCGCATTTGGCCCCCGGGCCGCACTTTGGACATGCCTGCCTTAAACTGTCTAGCATGGACCTTACCTCTTTCCTAAGAGGACTGTAGGGGGCGTACACAAGCACACCAGCATGCCTACTGTCCCAGTCCTATAGTCCCCATTTATTCATAGCCATTTCCTGTGTTCATGTCCATGTTTATACTTATACCTGTTATCTCATACATATTTCACAAACTAACTAAATAAAATAAATAAATAAACTCAGAGTATTTTAGTTTAAAGCATCAGCCTACTTGGAAATAAAGACAGAAAAACAAAGCAAGGGGGAAATATGTCCATCTAATATTGACAGAAATATGTAAATCATTTTTGTTCTTGTAATACATCTCGCTTCTACAGGGTAGCAAGCCCCTTCCAGAAAATGGCATCAGGTCCAAGAGCTCTTTGATGGCCAAAGGTTTCTTCTAAAAAACACCTTATAGTTTGATTTGGCCAGTAGCACTTGTTGAGGGGAAGATATCATCTGGAAACTCTGAAATGGGCTGAAGAGGAAAATTCCCAAGAAAATCATCCAATAAACCAAACAGAATATGAATATTTCAATTACAGTGGATGAGCTGAGAAAGAAATAGTAGCTGTATTTAAATAAAGGTTTTCTGAATTTTGGAAGCCTACTGAAAAAAGTATATTCTTGGTAAACAGAGAGAGAGAGAGAGAGAGAGAGAGAGAGAGAGAGAGAGAGAGAGAGAGAGAGAGAGGAGAGAGAGAGAGGGAGAGAGAGAGAGTGAGTATTTTACTTGGATTCACCTGAGTTCCATCCAGTGGTGGGTTGCCTTTTTTTTTTTACTGCCGGTTAGGGAGTGATCCCATGTGCACTCGCACTCATGGGGTGTGGGCAGAGCCACCCACTGCTGCTACTACTAGGCCAAACCAGGAGTAACCCACCTCTGGTTCCCTCAGAGGAAATACATATTTCTCCATTTTCAAATCAGGGCATATCAAAGGAATATTATGCAGCTTAATAGGGTTGTTGTTATAAAGAAGTTGAAGAATTCCATAAAGATGACCATCATGGTGAAGAAAGCTCCCCATTGTAAAATAGCAAATACCGCGGATCAAGTTGTTAAGCAATCATCAGAAAATCATGGAACATGTAAACTTTTGACCACAGACAAACTCTTTGCCATCTATAAGGAAATATGGTATGTCCACCTAGAATTCCTGTAAATACAGCTTTCCTCATTTTTGTTCTGTACAAATAGACACAATTTTTTGGTCTGCAGCCATCTTCCATTTTTATGTTCTAAAAAAAAAATCTGTGGGGCCTACTTGAAACCCAGAGGCAAACTTGGAAATAAAGATGATGCTGAACTAAGGGTTGGCATTTTGTTTGTAGCATTTAAAGTTCCTATTTTTTAATATTTTAATTAAAAACAATAGGAACTTTAGATGCTACAGACAAAATAAGTGTAAATTGGGGAAAAAATGGGCACATTGTTGCACATTGACACCATGCTGCCTCTTTTAAAATGTAAAATTGTAATTCTGTACCTTTAGGGGATGTTTAATTGAATAGTTATTTTACATTTTGATACTTGCCTGGATGTGGTTCTGATTTTGTTTTCTGTCTGTCCTCTTCTTTCTCATTTGGTTCAAAAGTAGCATTAAACCAGGATTTAGAGTTTAACACAATATCCATGTCTGCCCTATAGCACCTGCTGGGTCATATAGAAGTTTGTAACAGCTGCATTGCTATACTGCTAAATGTTGTTTCATGGCTTGTTTTTTGGAAAATGCAATATTCTTTATAATTAATAAATTACAATAATGCAATATTTATCAATATTGCTTTTTTCAGCTGAGGGTTGAAGTGAAAGAAAAACAGTTAGAGTTTTTCAATCTGAATTTATATTCCACCTCTAAGCCCAAAGACATAGTGGTAGTAGTATAGTTTGCAAGCATCTGCCAAACCAATAAAAATTGAACTGTATAGATTTCATCTGAAATAAACGAAGTTCAAGGTCATATTTTCTGCTTCCTACTCTTCTAATCCAAGTTTTCTTTCAGTAAAGAAAAAGTTTAAATGTTTCTTTCTACTTGATGGTGTAAAGCTGAATTCAGTAGTAACTGTATTCTTTTGTTGTTGTTCTTTTAAGAAAAGACTGATCATGAAGTTTTGCAATTAAAATCTTTTTGTTGTTGTTTTAACTTTTCTATAACAACAGCTGATGAGACTAAAAGGCTACTTGAGGTTCTATGTGATCATGTGTTAAGAATTTGATACAATGAGTAATGAATTCTGAACAGTGGTGGGTTCCGGATCCCATTCCAACTGGTATGGTTGGAACAGGCGCGGTGGCATCCACATGGACGCAGGCAGTGCATGCATGTGTCTTAGTGCCTCTGCGAGCCTCCGCGATGCTCCAGCTGGTCAGTGGAGTGTATGGCAGGTGCTGTATGCACCATGCGTGGAAGCGCTGAAGACTTAAAAGACCGGTAAGGAGCTCAGGCAGGCGCGTGGGTCTTCTGGAGCACCGTACTGGAACGGTATCTGATCTCTGGGCAGGCTCCGGTATGCCCGCACCAGGACATACTGCCTGCATCCCACCACTGATTCTGAAGTAACTTCTGATTTCACTGGAATATGTATAGGGAGAGGGAACTTTGAAAAGTAACTGATTTCTTTTTATTTCAGGTTTTCTTTACTGAGTATAATTTTATTTTGTATTTATGAAGTTTTAAAGAAATTGTAGATATCATATCAACTAAGAGCAATACTCAAAAACCTATAGGTCAGGCATGAAGGACCCAATGTGAAGATACAAATTAACTGATACATTGCTAAAACGAATTTTCTTTACTAACAATCAGTTCCTGGTTAGAACTAGATAGGGGCCAACAGCATTCAAAGGGGGGCAGAGTTGTATTTAGTTCACTTGTGGTTGTGTAACAACTCTAAACTTCTTTTAACTCCTCCCCCTGACTCTGGCTCCATCCTACACTATAAGATGGAGAAAAACTAAATGAAAATGATCATGCAATAGTTTAGTTACTGTTGAGACAGAAAAATACATGAAGTTGGTCAACTGAGTTTCGAGAGAGGACACCAAACATATTATCACTGAGTTGCAAGTCAAAAGTTTTAATAATGAATAAAAGAAAGTTAGTTGTTGCTGCCTATAATTCTGACTGCATATTTGAACAAGCCGGAATCTATTATTTGAATAGCATATTAAGCAAGCTATGGATGAAATGGTCCAAGGTCATTCATCAATGCCTACTCATTAGATCAGGGCTGTCAAACTAGTGGCCCACAGGTTGGATGTCACATGCTGGCCACACCCACACTCAGTTTAGCAAAGAGGGAAAAATCCCGATACATAACATGATGCTGCTGTAATGCTGCAAGTTTGACAGCCCTGCATTAGATCAACAGGAAAAATTGAAGTAGTGGCAAACAACATGCTGTATAACAGCCATTACACTACATTAGTTTTCTACCATATAAACTCTGTTAATATTTGTTGCCATGAATTTTGCACTGTCAGATATATCAACAAAACATATTTGTCACTTTCCCATATAAAAATACTTACAGGGTAAATTAAGCAATGCCTTAGTAAATATACATAGGAAGACATCCAAGTCATTCATATACAAGGGTCACCTTGATAGCAAGCATACATTGGAAATAGCCCATTGATTCAACACTCATGGGATTCTGCATAAATTCAATAAGCAAATTTCTTTGCCCATAAACTTTGTTGCTCTGAGATGACAGGAAAGAGAGTCATTTGCTTAATTAGAATGGTTAAGCTTTGACCTTTATATAAGCACCACCCTTCTGCAGATGTTAAAGCATTTTACAAGCATTAATTAGTTGAATATGCGAACACTGGAAGCTTCCTTATTTCAGGTTAGATTAATTGTCTATCTAGTCTATTACTCTGAATGTGCACACACACCCTACCAGACATTTATGCATGGATGGGGAACATATGATCCTTCAGATATTGTTTGACAGCAGTTCCCATCACTCAACACTATTGATCATGCTGGCAAAGCTGGTAAGCATAGGTTCAAAAATAGAATGCCAACATGTTATCCATTCCTAATCTAGAAGTTTGTTCAATTCTATGAATTGGTATATAAATAAACACAACTGGAATAATAATATTATGCAATCTAAAATTGCTGAGAAAAATGTAATCATTTTGTTTAATTCAAAATGAAAACTCATTCTTTTAAGAAATAGTTCAAGAGATTAAAAAAATTAGGTCAAGCTGTCAAGGGAATTAATGTGAAAGCAACAAGGAATAAACTTCACATGTACAGGTCACTTAAAGTATTGATCTTTGACAGTCCGTTTCAAACTCTACTTATTCTGTTAAGTAACATGAGATCAAAAATAAAGACTATGCTTTTTATTTAATTCCATCTGAGAATTAATACAAGCTGTGGGCATTCCACAAGAAAGTGGAAAAATTGGGGGGACTCAGCCACATACTTGTTGTTCTTCCATTTAATGTATTCTCCCAAAATGTTCCAACGGTACTTTTCTATTCATGCAAGATTAACGTTTTCCACTATTTACATTTATTGTAATTTGGTTTTCAGGCATTCTAAAATCATGTATAAGC
The DNA here is from genome assembly GCF_964273705.1 of Natrix helvetica. Lineage (NCBI taxonomy): Eukaryota > Metazoa > Chordata > Lepidosauria > Squamata > Natricidae > Natrix > Natrix helvetica. The sequence continues at coordinate 95,872,036 of NC_138554.1, forward strand.
CTCCCCAATCAATAACTTTCCTTTATAATTTTAAATAAACAATGTCAAAGAAAAGCTGTCTGCCATCGGAAGAACCATTTAGGCCTAAAACATAATCAATAAGTGTCATTGGAAAATAAATATATTGTCAATTTCAACAAAGTAGTGATATCTTCTTTTAGAATTCAGAAATGTAGCTTTCAGATTTACATCACAGAAGCACCATATTTCAAGAGAGACATTTAAGTCATTATTATTATTTTTATCTTGTCACAGAACCTTGGCAAGTCTAGCTGATCTGTCTTATTGAAACAAGTTTTAAATAACTCTTAAGTTATCCTGTTTGAGTCAATTGTATAGAAGACATGGACACTTGCTATTGAGCAAATTAGCTAAATTTTGCCAATTCAGAATAAACTTTTCAAGGAGTTTCCCATCTTCAGCTGAAATTCCACTCCAGATTGATGACTCTGAATTCATCAATTTATATATCCCATCCAAATTTATTCAACATGTTATCATAAGATGCAAACACCCTATCATAAAATGTGAACATCACAATGATGTTAGATATATGTAATGTTCTTTAAAACATATACAAAGTTTAATATTGAGCATGATGCTTCCTGATCATAATTGACTGTCATATTTCTCTTGGCTTTTGATTAGCATACAAATAACATTTGTTTCTGCATTCCCAAAAAGAAATTCATTGCAGCTGGGTACCACTAAGTGACCAATATGTTTTCTAATTCTTATGGATGAACATGAGGAAGAATTAAAAACAATGTGTTTTGCTAGTTTAGGGGGATAGACTTATTGTGATTGAAGCAAGAATCTGATAACTTTTAAGTAAGTTATCTATACTCAAAATTAGTCTTTAATGCAAGGTAAATTAGTATTAAGTTTCTAATAACATGCCATAATCCCAAGAGTATTTTTTTCAACAATAGTTTCCCCATGAAGACTTAAAGGGCACTTTTATTATCTAATAATATTTTATTTCCCAAGGTTCATTTAAACTGATTGATTATTAAGTAATAATTTCCTTGCCTTTAGTTATGTTTTCCAGAGAAAGTAAAATTTGGACTGCACACCATTTGCTCTGTGATAATTGAGTAGTGTTAAGGAAGAGAACCCGTGGCTTAGTGGTTAAGACTCCTGCCTAAGATATATACAGCCTGGGTTCTAATCCCAGTAAGGGTATGGCTAGCTGATGAGAGCTAATTAGCTCGAAATAGATCTATCCTAGTCTCCCTTTATTTATTTATCAGTACAAATACAACACACACACACACACACACACACACACACACACACACACATATATACATACACAGAAACAAATAACAAGATGTCCTCACTATGCAAATGAATAAAAAATTAGTAAACACTTGTCACCATGAGCCCATTAGGAAAGAAAAAAATGAAATCCCATTTGCCAGAAATCTTCACAGATCCTGGAAAAAGAGGAGAGTGAAAATCCAGTGCTATAGATATTCTTTGTCAACCTACACTCTTTCTATTTTTTCCTTGTGATAATGATGGTATGGAGCAAAAGGAAAATCTGGATAACAATCCTTTTCCAAATGCTAATGTAACAAAATCCCTGTTTCTGAATCGGAGATCCCTCATCAACAAACAGGAGTCTAGGAGTGAAATACTAATTGAGATTATGATGCTGAAATGTATGGGATTATTTTCCTATGAAAAATTGCTTCCTTAATATTCTCCATTTTGAAGCATAAATATTTAATAGAGAAAAAAAGAGAGATTTGTAATTTAAAATCCTAGCTACTAAGTAATGTATTCTGTGTCATTTTTACCATTCATTCATGCTGGTCTGCAAACTATTTGTGTAAAATAAAAGACAGATAGTACATCTTAGAAATTTGGTGCTGGAATATCATCTTATTCTAACTAGTTCTCTGTTGAACTATAAATCTCTTCCACTCTGTGGACATCTTTCTAGGGACTCACAGTCTTCAATTTATTTCAAAAGTCTATTTACTTCACCATTTCCCCAGTTTCAGAATGCCATTGAATTTGTTTCTAGAGACTTTAACATTTAAAGGAAAAATTAAGGATTACAAATGTATCTAACTGGATTTTCAGTCATGTCAGCACAATGAAAGTAGATGAGTATGATGAAATTCAGTTGAAAATAGATACAATTGCCAGCTGTAGAACAATTTACAATAGAAGCGAGTTTAGAATATAAAGTCGTCTTTGCTGTGTGTTAGATTTGTGTGTATAATATTGTGTATAATATTCTCACCCCCATCCTGCTCTTTTCTTAAATATGCTCTTTTTGTATATTGCTCAAACCTGGAAAGAGAACCATGGACACAATCATCCAAGCAGTTGTACAGCACAACCTCTTTTCATTTCAACAGGACTTAACAACAATATTCCCATTCAGACAGCATTAAACGAAGCAGAAAGTATTGTGCTGAAGCTGTGTCCAGTGGATACAGTGTCCACATCAGACAGATCCAAAATCCATGTATTTGATTTTGTCAGTGATACTGCTAATGTCAGTGAAGCTTAGTTTAGGCAAACAGACCAGACTAGCATAGATTTTTCATCAAGACCAAATCTGAGACCAGAAAATAAGAAACAGCGAGGAACTACAACTGGCAGATTTGTTCATGTCTAGTGTAATGATATTTATTCTTAGATTAGATGCATATAATTGTAGCCCAAAGGGTTACGGAATAAACTTTGAGGCTAAATAGATGATTACATCCTTTAAATCCAAGATGTTAAAAAAAATAAAATAAAATAGATGTTCTATTAAATACATTTTTAGTGCTTTATACACATCATGTTGTCTGGGTATTTAATTTGCTTAACAATATAAATTACAAATTAATCTCCACCCCATTTTTCCAACCATTGGTAAAATAAATTCCATGTTCGATAATATTCTACATCCTTTTTCTGTTTAATTTTCAATGTAAATCTATCCATTGCTGCACAATCTAGTATCTTCTTAACTATTTTTTCATCTCACATTTTCTAAAACTGGGAAAATGAAGATATATTGTGAGACAAAATGCTAAAGTTTCTAGTTGAAAACTTTGGGAGCTAATACTAAGAGAATACTAGGTTGGATTGCATTTTTCCAGGTTATTTAGATACCTGTAATAACTGCAATTGGCATTTTCATGGCTACCTCCAAATCCACTTTTATCTATCTTTATTTATAAAGATTTCTCTATATCCTTGAAAATTAAAGTACTGAACATTCACACCATTTGCACTATATCTTCATAATATTTCATAACAAATATCAACTGGAATGATTTAGTATCAAAAAACATTTTTTAGGCTTGTTGAAACTTTTCATTCATGATCCTATTTATGAGACATGAAACCATTGGACCATCTATAAGCTCTACTTCAGTCGTTATTAAATTGATTGGAACAACTTTCTAAAACTGAATGTTGCAAATGTGGTCTACATAACTGAAATTGAAACATATGTGTGATGTTGGAAATTGTTCCTATGTTATACTTATCTGATACAAAGATAGCCTGTGGGGGAAAAAAGTTTGTAGCTGCTGCCATGTACAAAGTGCATCACAATTAAACTGTCCTGATGCAACTTCAGATTCTGAAATTCCTTACTTGTCAAAATATTGGCTCTTTTCATGGAATATTTTAAAAGTAGCAATTCATCATTACCAGAAATTGAAATATGTAGATAGCATGAGATAAATGATATATGTGATCTCTGAAACAATAACTTGAATGGCCTGTTCTTTTAAAATGGTGGATTGTTTTAAATCTAATGCAACATATTTCTAATCTTAAAATTTGATTGAACAAAACAACAAAAATATCCTTGGACCTCTCAGACTTGGGCCATTAATTCATTTGATTTTAGCCTGTCTTATCATTGTACTTCAGTCTGAAATTTATCAACTTGATTACATTGGTCAGTGCATGTCACAGATGTATATTTTCTTATCTTGAATAAATTAAATTCATTCTTACTAAGATTTATAGATAGTTTATTTATTAAATGTAGCCAAAACAAGCATTATTAAAACATTGGAATATTGATAATTCCATTTGTATGTGCAAAACAAAAAAACAAGGATTTTGAAAAAATTTGGTCATATTTAAATATTTTTATTATTATACATTGTTATGTAGTTTCCTTTTTCCATATCAAATCTAGTATTGGTTATCCTGTAAATCAACAATGAATAATCTAGTGGTTTTGAAATGTCATGGAATTATATTATATATCTTCTTTTACTACAGTTTTATTATTGTTTAAGAGGATACATGGGGTAGTAAAAGAAAGTTATGGCAAAACCTACCAAGTCTAGTAGGTGACTCTCTTTATTCATTTAATGTACTATTGTCCATTCTGATTAGAAGCAATCTCACTCCAGGAGAAAGATATAAATCTTTTACTTAACAAGCTTTTGCTATTTATCTGAAGTATCCTTGGATCTTTTTCAGGCAAAGTATGCATTCTGTCACTTTTCATGAAGCTATTTAACTGTTTTTAATCCAATATGGTGATTAATTCTTGAGAAATGTAACACATTAGGATGTAACAACTAAGGTTGACAGTTGTTAGCATATTGTCCACTGTTATGCATAGATCATTTGAATGTCTTGATGGCCCTAAGGAGGGGGTGATGAAACATGTCCAAAAACCTGAAAGCAGCTTATGGAAACTGCACATCCAGGCAGGGAAGATTGTCCTTTCAAAGTCAATGGCTATTTTTCATAGTTCTACATCCACCAAACAAAAGATATGCATTTGTGATTAGTCTGGTTTATAAAACTACCTTTCAGCTCTGTTGGTATTTACAAAGGGATATTCAGATTTATTTACACACAGAGAGAGTTTAATAAAAAAGATTAATCAACTAGCTTAGCCCTTGAAATTGTTAATAAGACAGATCAGCCCCTTTAAGCCTGTTGTGCCTTCCGATTGCCATGTTGGCTGGGAATTCTGCAAGGAATTTAGCAAACACCTTGGACAGTTCTGGATTGGGACAAATTCCCCTATCCCATGCCTTCTGAAAGATAATATATAATCTTTCTACAAAACATCAAATAATTGCTGGTGATGTGGCATTCTGGAACCTAACTATTTCACAATCTTTAAATCGACATGTGGAACAAAAGGGAAGCTGAAGAAAAAGTCACTAAGTAATTTTCCCTTTCTGATACAGGAGAGCAGGGCAAATGCCTTTCTGTATAATGCAGATCCCTGAACAGCTATTTCTCAGCTGCCATTTTATGTTGCTATACCTTCCATGGCAATTATATCAAATCACACTGGCATTACAAAGATTTGTGGCCCTCTCATCCTTTCACATCATTGACAGCTCCAGGGATGCATCTGACGTTTTCAGTAGCCTCACTGCCTGTGGTGAGAGAAATGCATACTGCTAAATTTTTATTCTAGAATTCAAGCTGCTTTCCCTCAGTCTTGGGCTCTGTGGTTTTTAATTTCTCCCTGCCTCATACACTGTATCGGTATCACCAGCCAATATTGTTAAACTGTCAGGTGGTCTATGCTGCCTCTGAATTTTATCGGTAGAAATAAATACTATGGCATTAAAGAAAGGGGGGGGGGATGACAGAAATGATGTCTCTTGTTGAATTTGACAAAAGGAGATACAAGGGAAAATCTCCGCAAACTTTAACATGATTTTTTTAAACTAACAACAACAACAACAATAATAATAGGTTGGAAGAGAATATTCAGGGTGATTTATTGCACAGACAGAAAGGTATGCCAGCCTGCTTTCCAAACTTGAACTGAGTTCAAGGGAAAGAAAATTTAAAATCCCAGAAACAAGAAAAATTTCCAAATTAATGGCATTGCCCGAATGCCTTGGCTCTTTGCACCCCACCAGGAAGGTTTATTATTTTCTGGTAAAATGTTGCTAGAATGGGGAGTGGTATTCAGTGATGCGTCAGAGCTGCTCTTTGAAGACATTAAAAAGCTGAATGCACAACAAAGAACAGATGTTCCAGCATGCTTTATTTATGCACCCATCAGCATTCTTCCAATGACCACAAAACACAGGCTTTCTTTCTTTCTTTTTTTCCTGAACACTGCACAATATTATTTTCTGGTCAGCTTTATTCTATATCTAATTTTTCCTCTTGGCTGAAGACCTTAGAGAATAGTGGTGTGTGTGTGGATAGGGTGCGTATTTGTGTGTATGTTTAAAAGGCAGCGTTCATCGAAAGAGGCTTCTATAGAACGGTAGAACAGGTGTGGATTCTACAATTAGATCATACTGGGGGGAGCATAAGAGGCAAAGGAAGAGAGTCATACAGAGGGTAATAATGGCGGTGAATTTTTCACAGTAAATGCTGCACCATAGCGACCGGCAACAATGAAGAATAAGAGGTATTAGTATTAGGGTGATTATTTTTAGTTTATGGTCTCATTTGATTGAACACTGCCATAAGGCACCATTAACGTGTGTGCAGTGCTCACCAGCTGTAGAAAACACACTTGTTTTACTGGCGCTTAACAGAGAATCTCATTGCTTCCACCCCCTCAGTTTGCAATTGGAACAAAAAGTAGTGATTAGAAAGTAGGCTGGGATGCAGATGCAAATATATGATGGACTAAAGGCCTGGTAGGTTTTATGAAATCCTCGTCTGGATGCATGCTTTTCAAAGCATTGTATTTATCTCCATTTTGTATTTGTTGGTAGGAAGATTTTTTATTACTATTTTTTTAAAGATAAAATTGAAGAGCAATGCAAGGAGAAAGAGAAAAGCGTCATATGTATAGCTAATATGATAACATGGAAGTGCTTGATAGAAAGCTTTTGAATTTGTGCTCTATGGGCTCTAGTGATGTGCAATAAGCCAGAAAATTGTTGAGATGCATTTATTTTTAATACAATTAATTGTCAGAAGTATTTCAGCCAAGCATGTAGCAGGTACATTATCACTTTTCTGCTAAAAATCATCTAAAGTATGCTTTTTATACTCTTTGTAAATGATCCAGGCTGGTTCAAAAGAGAATGTAGCACTGATGAAGCATCCTATAATTAATAAAGAAAATAAGCCTGATTTTATATTTATATCTTATATTTTTTTTAAAAATGTAAACTGGAGATTATATTTAAAATGTATTCATTTTATTTGCCCTATTTTCCAGCACTTCCTTATATTTGCAGTAGCCATGCTGTATGTCTTTAAATCAAATATTTCAGACGATGTTTTCTTAAATAACTTGTATTCTCATAGGCAGCCCTTCTTGACCTGTGTCTAATTTTATTTCCAGGCCAATATCTAAATTTTCTGTTCTTTAAAAAAAAAGAAAAGAAAAACCAGCAGGGAGCAAAACTTATTTTAAAGCCAAAGCAATTGTGACAAATAATCACATGCAATTTTAAAGAAAATAACAGTGAATAAAATCAGGTTCTATGACTAGAATATCCTCCAAATTCTTCACTGTTATCCCACCCAATCAGAAATGTCTCTCCTTTAAAAAAAAATAGGCAGATTTTCAATATCACCATTCTGATGACCACATTGACTTTGAATTTTGGAGGAGGAGCTTCCGGGGAATGGCAGCTGACTTCTGAGCTCCGAAAATGCTCCGGAGTTCTTTGACAAAGGAGGGGTTGCTGCCGGCCCTTTTTCCACCTTTTGGGCCGGGATTGAGCCTCAATGACCACCCTGGTTTTCTTTGAGACCTAATTTGGTCCTTCAGGATGGCGAATAGCCAGAGGGAGATTAAGAAAGCACTGGCTGACATGGGGATTGCAGTTGGAATTGGAGACCGATTATGGCGGCGGCCACCGGAGGGCAGCGCGAGGACGGAGAGAGGCCCGTGACGCAGGATGCCAACGGAAGGCCTCCGAGAGGGCCTTAAGTCGGCTGGAACGGCGCCCGGACCAGGAGGGGAGGCAGGTTGAAGCCAGGACTAGCTGCTGGAAGCTGTGCTGTGTGCTGGAACCAGGCAGAAAGGGGAAGGGGGGCAGAACAGGGCTTCTGCATTAGGGGCAGAACAGGGCCTGTCCTGGAGACAGGCAGGAGCCCCCCCCACCTGGCAGACTAAGATCTATTGCCCCCCCACCTGTGCTGTGTGCTGGAACCAGGCAGAAAGGGGAAGGGGGGCAGAACAGGGCTTCTGCATTAGGGGCAGAACAGGGCCTGTCCTGGAGACAGGCAGGAGCCCCCCCCCACCTGGCAGACTAAGATCTATTGCCCCCCCCACCTGGCAGATTAAGATCTATTGTCCTTTTGCAAACTACCTGCCATGGCTTGTGCCCAAGTGCCCCTGATGACTATAATCTGCCCGTTTAACATCTGGTATCCTGCTGACTTCCTGCTATTTATGACTTATGGCATTTCACCTGCCGGGCTACTCCTACTACCTCTCCCCCTCTCACCCTCGCCATCTGCTATTTTATAACAACTAGCTACTACAAACTATCTGCCCTCTTCCGCCCATAATGGACCGCACCCAGGCCTCCATCTATTTATTTACCATCCATCTTCCAACCGATCACCTGGCCAACATAAGATCTTCCCACCTAGTTGTGATCGTGGACATTTCTTTCCTCCCATTAGATCCTGGCTTATTGATTTTAACATCAACAGCACCCTGACTTTGTCATAGCTTTTTACCATTACGTATTCGAGGTCGGACTTGCTCCAGCTGCGGGAATCCCCCCTCTCGCAGGCATGGCCCTTTGACCCCTCCGGGGCCCACCTTGATGACGGGTTTGTGAACCCAGAGAGGTGGAGGAAGCGCAAACTTAGGGGGTTTTTAATGAAATGTTTTTTATCCTTTTTAGGGGGCTCCAGGGTGGGGGGGCGGGGGCGGGTGGGTCAGATCAGGAGCGATGTGAGAGTCGGGCCTCCAGGTGTGGTCGCGAGCAGAAGGAGCGGAAGGGAAGAGGAGGGGGAGGATATCATTCCTATACAGGGCTCTTTAATTCCAACGGTCGCAGGGAGGGGCAGATACGAGGACAGATTAAGAACTTATAGTCGGTTGGGAGACCGTGGTTGCTGGTTACACCCGGTCGCTTGTACCAATCCCCGCGGTCTAGGTGGTCAAGAGTTACAGACCCAGGGCCTGAGGCTGTTGTTATGCAATGCGAGGTCCGTTGTTAACAAGGCCCCCCTCATTCACGATCTAATTTTAGAGGGGGAGCCGGACCTCGCGGGAATAACAGAGACCTGGTTGGGCCACGAGGGAGGTCTTCCCCTCGTGGAAATGTGCCCACCAGGCTACAGAGCATTTCACCAGCCCCGGGCCCAGGGAAGGGGCGGTGGGGTGGCAGTAATTATTCGGGAGGACTTAGAGCCGAGGGAGTCTACTGTGCCACAGACGTCCGGATGTGAATCCCTTGTTGTGAAATGGGGCCCTGGGAGACAGTTGGGCCTGCTGATAGTATACCTGGCTCCTCGCTATACATCAGCGGCCCTGCCTGAACTCCTCGAGCTGATCGCATCGGTGGCGGTCGAGACCCCCAAACTTTTAGTGATGGGGGATTTTAACCTGCCATCGATGGGAGAAGCATCAGAGGGGGTTCGGGAGTTCATGGCTTCCATGACAGCCATGGACCTGACTCAAATGATTCAGGGCCCGACACACGAGGGAGGACACACTCTGGACCTCTTTTTTGTCTCTGGCCAGTGGTTGAGTGATCTGGGAGGAGGGGACTTAACCATCACTCCCCTGTCATGGTCAGATCACTCACTCCTTCGTCTTGACTTCCCTGGTGCTACCTCCCGCTGCGGGGAGGTGGAACCGGAAAGCACTAGATGGTTCCGCCCCAGGCGCCTGATGGAACCAGATAGGTTCCAGACAGAGCTTGGGCCACCTCCTGTAACCTTGACCCGCCCCCGGGTAGAGGACCTGGTGGTCGCGTGGAATAATGCGACTACCGGGGCCTTGAACCGGGTGGCGCCTTTGCGGCCTCTCCGGTGGCAATGATCCACCCTGGCCCCTTGGTTTACCGAGGAGCTGAGGGTGATGAAATGCCGCAAGAGACGTCTAGAGAGTCGTTGGAGATCCTCTCATTCCGAACTTGATCGAACACAGGCACGAGCCCATTTAAGGACGTACCTTGTGGCATTGAGAGTGGCCAAACGCCAATATTGTGCCACTCTCATTGCATCCGCAGAGAACCACCCTGCCGCCCTGTTTCGGGTGTCCCGCTCCCTCTTGTTTCAGAGGCCGCGGGATGCCCCTCTACAGGGCAGAGCAGAGGAATTTGGGAAATATCTGCAGGATAAAATCGCTCAAATCCGGAAGGATTGGGCCCCTGTTAGTGGTCCAATGGAGACGTCCGTGGCGAGTCTTGAGGAATCGACCTGGGAGGAGTTTGACTTGGTTGCCATCGAGGATTTGGACAGAATGCGTGGACGACTGCGACCCACCACATGTTTATTGGACCCGTGCTCCTCCTGGCTTGTACTGGCATCCTGGGAGGTTACACGAGACTGGCTCCTGGACCTAGTGAACGCTTCGCTGAGCGAGGGGTCTCTCCCGGCCGCCTTGAAAGAGGCGGTGGTGAGACCCTTGCTCAAGAAGCCTTCCCTGGATCCTTTGGAGCTGGCCAATTATCGTCCTGTCTCCAACCTTCCCTTTTTGGCGAAGGTTGTAGAGAGTGTGGTGGCCTACCAGTTTCCACGGCATCTGGAGGAAAATAATTATCTAGACCCGCGCCAGTCCGGCTTCCGCCCCGGTCACAGCACAGAGACGGCCTTGGTCGCGTTGGTGGATGATCTCTGGAGGGCCAGAGATAGAGGTTGTTCCTCTATCCTGGTCCTATTAGACCTCTCGGCGGCTTTTGATACCATCAACCATGCTATCCTGCTGCGCTGGCTGGAGGGGTTGGGGGTCCGGGGCACCGTTTTGCGGTGGTTCGGCTCCTACCTTTCTGGCCGGACGCAGCGTGTGTTGGCAGGGGAGGAGAGGTCGACCCTACGCCCCCTTACTTGTGGGGTGCCACAGGGATCGGTCCTCTCGCCACTCCTGTTCAACACATATATGAAGCCGCTGGGTGAGATCATCCGTGGTTTCGGGGTGGGATACCATCTATACGCTGATGATACTCAGCTGTACTTTTCCACCCCGAACCACCCCAACGAGGCCATCGAAGTGATGTCCCGGTGTGTGGAAGCCGGTCGGATCTGGATGGATGACAACCGACTCAAACTCAACCCCTCCAAGACGGAGTGGCTGTGGGTACCGGCTCCCCGGTTCAGCCAATTAATTCCATCATTGGCCATCGGGGGCATTCAACTTGCCCCCGTGGAGCGGGCGCGCAATTTGGGCATCCTCCTGGATGCCCGGCTGTCCATGGATGACTATGTGACAGCCGTGGCAAGGGGGGCGTTCCACCAGGTTCGCCTGGTGCGCCAATTGTGCCCCCTACTGGACCGGGACGCCTTACGCAGTCACTCATGCGCTGGTGACGTCTCGCTTGGACTACTGTAATGCTCTCTACATGGGGTTTCCCTTGAAATGCACCCGGAGGCTACAGTTGGTCCAGAACGCAGCCGCGCGGGTAATTATGGGGAGTACTAGGTACTCCCATGTGACACCGTTCCTGCGTGAGCTGCACTGGCTTCCTGTGGTCTATCGGGTGCGTTTCAAGGTTTTGATAACAATCTTTAAAGCGCTCCATGGCTCAGGACCTAGTTACTTGCGGGATCGTATTCTGCCCCATACATCCCTGCGACCAATCCGCTCGCACAGAGAGGGCCTCCTCCAGGTGCCGTCCACCAGACAGTGTCGAGGGGCGGCGCCTAGGAGTAGAGCCTTCTCTGTGGCGGGCCCAGCCCTGTGGAATGACCTCCCTCCGGATATTAGGAATACCTCTGACCTCCGCTCCTTTCGTGTAAAGCTCAAGACCCACCTTTTTCAAGTTGCTGGCCTGGCTCAACTTTGATCCAACTATATCGCTCCTGACGGGTTTTTTTATTTGGGGTATTTTAATTGCATTCAATTTATTTAGGGGTTTTTAAACATTGTGTTTTTACTTGTTTTTATCTATCACTTCACCTCCTCCTTGTATATGTCGTGTATATGTCTTGGTATATGTTTTGTTATATGTATGTCGATATATTTATTTCCTATGTTTTGTTGTACGCCGCCCCGAGTCCTTCGGGAGAGGGTGCGGCTAAGAAATAAATATTTATTATTATTATTATTATTATTATTATTATTATTATTATTATTATTATTATTATTATTATTATTATTATTATTATTATTATTATTATAAAAATCAGCCCTGCCCTTTCTAATGATGACATGCTATGAACACAGGCGTGTACTGTATGCACTTGATGCAATTCAAGCAGGTGTGACTGAGCTTCTGGGCTTTTCTGATAGTTACTGCAAAAAGAGGAAGCTTTGGGAAGAGAAATATTAAAATTTTGCTGCACTAGAATCACTTTTTAAAAAGCATTAAATTTACCAGGATTATTTTTACCAAGTTACTATAAAAAATTGGGGGATTTTGATGTTCATGATGAATCAGAATGATTCAGAATTTAACATTTATAATGAAAAGTATGGCTATTTCCCCACTGGTATCTGATGTATATGTAGCAGGTTTTGCACTGAATTTGTATCCTCTCTAGCTGGTGCCGACATCAAAGCAAAGAATCTTTCTGTAGCAATTTTATGTGTGTATGTGGGGGGACAGCTACTATAAACCTGTACAGGAGTGACGGTCCAATTAAAATTGTGCTTGATAGACTTGGATGGTTTTCTAAAAACATTTGGGAATTTTGTTGGTGATATTGTTTAAAGTCAAGGCCAATCTGTGGAATTCAGAGAGGGCCCAAGTGGTTCATATTGTAATGCTTAAGTATTCCTTGTAGTAAGGCTCATTTGACATGAATTGGATAAGTAAACACTTGAAGCATGTAGGAAAAACATGTGGCAAATAGACTACTATTCATTTGTATAGGCCCCATTGCATTCCTGCTCTGAAACAGGAGATAAAGCAAATGGATTCATTTCTCCATATTTAGATACAGGCTACCTGATGAACCACATCATCCCACTAGAAAAAGCCTATCTTACTCCTTCCAGCATGGAGGGTTTACTTTGGATCCTGTCAGTCAAAGAATTCTGTCTGAGGAATTCTGTCCAGAGGAAAAGCCTTCTCCACTACACCATCTGCCTTTTGGAACATCTTCTCCTAAGATCTGCACCTGCCCTCTTATTCTGCAGCAGGAGCCTAAAGACCTAGCTATGTTAGTTGGTTTAGGGACCAAATGAGGGAATTCCATATTGGAGGTAGGTTGATGGTGGGCTCCCCCTCCATGTTCTCTGCTCTCTACCCATCCATATTTTTTTTTGCAATTATGCTGTTGTATTATTGTGTTCTTTCTAATTGATTGTCTATTAGATAGGTGGTATATAAGTTTAATAAACAAACAAATAAATAAATAATGAACCTGCATAGAACAGACTAATTATGGCTGTCTATGCAACATCTCCTACATCAAGTTATTGGAGGAGGAAACCACTCATTTACCATATCCAGTTATCATCATTTATTGCAGATAAAATTGATCTCATTCACTTCAGTTTGAGATCTAATATTGGAGGCATAATAATGAGACCACCATTTTCTCAAGATTTGCCTTTCCTAGCTGATAAAATCAGCTCTGTTGGAATTGTCCCAAGGGCTAAAAAATTAATGGCTCCTTCTTGAGTGCATGATGTATTCCTTCATACTTAAGAAAGGAACTTAATAGGAAAAGATCTTGGCCTGGAAGATCTTTGTATCTATATGACATTTTTAAATTTTCCATTCTTAGAACTTGTGGCCTCATAAATTGAGCTGCAACTTGTAGAGATTGACTTTTTAAGCTCAACTTGTGGCTTTATTCAGTGTACTGAGAATTAGCAGTGGGTGGAAGAAGGGGAAGGTTGGCATGAGGAATGTAGGTATCGTGCCATCCTATTAAAAACCACAGAGGTCACACAAGAGTCCAAGGTCACACAAAGGAATGTAGAACCATCCAGCCCATTAAGACAGGACTGTTACCCGAAGAATTTGTTAGCACGTAATTGGATGGGACCAAGGGAATGCTAACCATATGCTTTGGGCATGAAAATTTCAGATCCAGTTTTGCTTCTTTTGTAACCACTTGGCTTTAGTAAAATGTACTTTTGACTAAGAATACGTGTCTTTTTTTTTCCTAACTGACCAAATTGTGGGAGTTGACAGCTACGCCTAAAACTTGATTATGGTCCTCTGTATTTTTCTTAGATCTTTCAGCAGCTTTCAATGGTATTAAATATGGCATCCACTTATCCATCTGCAAGAACTGGGTTTTGAGGAATTATTTTGCAATTTATTTTCTTTCATTTCGGGAATTATTTATTTTATTTATTGAACTACAGAATCCAGCAGAGCTATGTCTTGTTGCTTATGATGTTTAATATCCAGAATTTGGAGTGAGATTCCATATACCACTTTATAATGCCATGGTAAGGCAACAGTTGGAATACTGAATCCAGTTTTGGTCGCCACAATGTAGAAAAGATGTGGAGACTCTAGAAAGAGTGCAGAGAAGAGCAACAAAGATGATTATGGGACTGGAGACTAAAACATATGAAGAACGGTTGCAGGAACTCGGTATATCTAGTTTAATGAAAAGAAGGACTAGGGGAGACATGATAGCAGTGTTCCAATATCTCAGGGGTTGCCACAAAGAAGAGGGAGTCAAACTATTTTCCAAGACACCTGAGGTTAGAACAAGAAGCAATGGGTGGAAACTAATCAAGGAGAGAAGCAACTTAGAACAGAGGAGAAATTTCCTGACAGAACAATTAATCAGTGGAACAGCTTGCCTCCAGAAGTTGTGATTGCCCCAACACTGGAAGTCTTTAAGAAGATGTTGGATAGCCATTTGTCTAAATCAGTATAGGGTTTCCTGCCTAGGCAGGGGGTTGGACTAGAAGACCTCCAAGGTCCCTTCCAACTCTACTATTGTATTGTATTGTATTCTTCAAAGTGCCTGAAGGCAGGATAAGAAGCAAGGGATGGAAACTAATGAAGGAGGGAAGCAACATAGAACTAAGGAGAAATTTCCTGAGAACAATTAATCAGTGCAACAACTTGCCTCCAGAAGTTGTGAATGCTCCAACACTGGAAGTTTTTTTTAGAGGAGATTGGACAACCGATCTGGAATGGTATGGGGCCATGATGGCGAACCTATGGCACGCATGCCCAAAGTGGCATGTGAAACCATGTTACCTGGCATGCGCAGCCGTGCCAGTTTGATTTCCAGGTTTCGGGTGCACATGCGTGCTAGAACCCAAAAGTTCTTCTTTTTGGGATTGCGACCCCAATAAGCATGCACATGCAACATTTCCACACGACATTTTTGGCACTCAGTGCTGAAAAGGTTCGCGATCACTGGTATAGGGCTTTCTGCCTGAACAGGAGGTTGGACTAGAACACCTCCAAAGTCCGTTCCACTTTTGTTATTCTGTATATACTATATATATATGATACTGACAGTTAACCTACCATTATCGGTTTTCAAACTGTGAAAAGGCAACCAAAACCCTTAAAGTTATCTAATCTAAACAGGTTGCATGAGAAAAATCAAATCCAGAGAAAATGGAGGTGGTATTAATAAGGAAAGGGTTTGTCTCCAGGATAGAGATGAAGCTTATTTGAGATGGTGCTGCACTCCCTCAGAGTAATTTTGTAGTTTAGGAATGTTCCAGATGTCACTGTATTTGCAAGTGGTGGCTGTGACAAGGATTACATTTGCAGAACTGCATTTAGAATGACAATTGCAGTTTTTCTGTGCAGATTGGGCTTAGTACACTTATCCACATTTTGGTTGCAACCTATTTTGATTGTTGCAAAGTTCTTTCTGAAATACAGGTAGTCCTCGACTTACAACAGTTCATTTAGTGACTGTTTGAAGTTACAATGGCACTGAAAAAGGATTTATGACACTTATTCACATTTATGACCAGGGCAGCATCCTCATGGTTATTTGATCAAAATTCAGATGTTTGGCAACTGGTTCATACGTGTGACAGCTGCAGTCTGCCAGGATCATGTGATCCCTTTTTGTATCCTTCTGACAAACAAAGCCAATGGGGAAGCTAGTAACTGTGTTACTAATTTAACAACTGCAATGATTCACTTAACAACTGTGGAAAGAAAGGTCGTAAAATGGAGCTTGTTCACTTAACAAATGTTTAATTTAGCGACATACATTTTGGCTCAATTGTTGTCGTAACTCAAGTACTACCTGTACTACTCTAATAAGTATCCCAAATTTGAAACTGGCTGAACATGCAGATGAGAGATAGCTGACCATCCACTGTGTAGGAATGATATAATGTATACAGTAATCTTGAAAGCTGCAGCAGCTTCCAGTTGCCTACAGAGCACAATTTAATATATTTGTTATTGCCTTTAAAAGTCTGAAGGGCTCAAGCACATATTATACGTAGGCTAACTCTCCGGTTATGAACTATCCCCATTAGTCTACTTCCATTAATAGAAGAATTTGTTCTGAAGATGCCCCATTTCCAGAATCTTGATTTTTGGAAATATGGAAAAAGTGTTCTCCTCTGTGTCTCCCGGGCTTCTAAGCTGATACATTTGTCTCCCATCTCCCAGTATTTATACAGCTAGTAAAAATTCATCTATTTCATTATTTTTAATTGCTTTAACTTTTATTTTAATTGTAAGAATTTTATTCTATACTTTGTACTTCTATTGGTGGCTGACCAAAAAGAAAGGTAAGATATAAATTCAATTATGAAAAGACATTTCATTGTCAGAAACTCACAAATCCTAAGCATTGCAGAGTTGGCATGATATGCAGTAACAGATCTGAATACTTACAGAGTAGCTCAAGTTATTATGAAACATAGCTTTTCTTCTTGCGTCCAAAGCAAAAAAAACAAAATCATATTAAGAGAAGGAGGATGGAAGGCAAGCCTACAATACCATCCTGTACTAGATTTGCAGTAGATCTTTTGCAGATATTACCTGGGAGAAGAATTATTTAAGGAATGTGGCAATGGAATAAATTTTTAAGCTTTTACTATCTATGTTTGGTATCCTGACTCAGGATCATATCCCCAGTTATTTATTATAGTTTGAAAGGAAACAACAAGTTATTATATGGTACATATTATTATTATTATTATTTATTTATTATTTTATTGAACTTATTAGTCGCCCCCTCTCCCCACAGGGACTCGGGGCGACGTACAGAGCAATAATCAAGATAGCACCATATATCGTGCAGAGGAGGTAAAAATAAGTCCATAAATAAGCATACTTACAAAATTTAAAACCCCCAAAATATTAAACTCTAAAAACTTTAAAAAACAAAATTTCCCATTATAAAATGACCTGGGGTGGCAAGATTGAAACGTTATGCCAGGCCGGCTTGACAAAACAGGTAGGTCTTCAGCTTCATACGGAAGGAGCGAAGGTCGGTTGTTGTCCGGATGTCTGGGGGGAGGTCATTCCAAAGGGTAGGGCCCACCACAGAGAAGGCCCTACTCCTGGGCACCGCCCTCTGGCACTCTCCAGAGGACGGCACCCGGAGTAGCCCCTCTCTGTGTGAGCGAATGGGTCGCAGGGATGTATGGGGCAGGACGCGATCCCGCAGGTAACTGGGCCCTGTGCCATGGAGCGCTTTGAAGATGGTGACCAGTACCTTGAAGCGCACCCGGTAGGCCACAGGAAGCATATTGAATACATCATTTTATTTTGTTCTCAATTATCTTGGTTCAGGTTCAGTAAAATGTACAGGATTTCTCAGCCTTTCTTAATCAATCCATAAATATGTGAGTTTTCTCAGAAGGTCAACAGTTTCAAATAGCTCACATATGGGTGTTTTTTCCTAGGACAAAGAAAGAAATATCTTCAATTGTTATTTTAAAAAACAACTCCTTTTTACCAACCTAGACTGTGCTGGGTTAAATTCATGGAGTGATTTCCATTATATTTCTTAGAATCTGTCAACTCAATTTAATCTAAGGATAGAGTGGTAAGGTCATATGCACCCTTGTAATAATACTTGGCATCCTTGTATACACGAATGGTCAAAACAAGAATCTATGTTCAGTCAGTGCCTATCCTATCCCATTTAAATTAAATCAGTGCTTTGTACTGCAACTAAACTCTATGTAAAATTCTTTCAAAATGGCTATAGGTGCCATAGTACTAGAGCTTGTAGAAATTTTTAAAAGCAATTAAATGCAGTCACCATTCTTCTTGAGCATGTGCATTCAAGAATGGAGGGGTTTCCAGAAAAAAAATCAGGAAGGTGACTACAATTGTGTGATCAAAACCTTACTCCACTGTACATGAATTAGAACCTAGTAAAGTTGCCTTCAAACTTGGAGCAGGGCAATAGATGGAGTACCATAGCAAATAATCAAAATCAACAGGTATTTTCCATCAAGCCAAGAAAAGCTAGAGGGACAGGGATTTTAAAGGGATGATAGAATGGAAAGCACAGTTCAGAATTAAAACATAACAAAATAATACATTAGGAACATTTTAAAATCTTCTGCTGTGATGGTTGATTATGATTATGTGCCATTGAGATGATTGTGATGTCTAGATAGATTTCTTCATGTTGATCTATCTATAATCTGGTCTTTTAGGTTTTCCAATGGTTCACTCATTGCACTGTAACTGAGTCCTTGCCTCTGGTCTTCCTCTTCTTCTCTTTCCTTCCATCTTTCCCAGAAGAATAATAACTTGTTCCTCATAAAAATAAAGATTCTGACCTGGAAGTGATTATGTCCTAACTTGTTTTGGAGATTTACCTATTGGCTCTGTTTTAAAAAAGAAAAAAAGGCTATTAAACCTGACATATTTTATCAGGACTACTAATTTTTATACTTCTTTGTTCTAGTTTTTATGACTACTGACTGCTTTTATCTTTTTTCTTATAAATGGTATTGATGTAACTTTTGTTGCTGGTTTCATAAATATTTGTACCATGATTTTATTCTTCATAGGCTGCACTAAAGATTAGATACAAATCTAGAGAAGAAAGACCATATTAGAAAGGGAACGCACATCCTTATGACTTGCAGATGCAGTGACTCAGAGTTGTAGGATTAAAAAAAAATAGCTTATGATTTCAGACACAGGAGTCATAAACTAAGAAACCACATTTTAACCGTACAATATTGTATGGCATCAACTGATGTAAGTAGTTCATGTATTGTCAAAGCTACAACATTTCTGTTGGCTTGTAATTCAAAGTCAAGCAAACTGTGCAATCACAATCAATGTGTTTTGTAATGATAGTGTTGGTAAGAGGAAAATAAATAAAGTTTACGTGGGTTGGTTCATTCAAGGTGCTAAACCACAACACAGTTTATTGTTTTTAACTTAGCATGATTTGATGGCTTGTAAAAGGAAAAATGGCTTAAAAATTATAACAGTGATTTTTCATCACAGACTGCACAAGCCCTTAGGACAAAACCATAAAAAGAATAGCACATTTTAGCTCTACTATTTGGCTTAGCAGACAAAAAAGGTATGAAACTACTTAGAGAGCATATAGCCTGTTTCCCCAAATTCACATCTTTGGGGAAATATTTAAAAAGTGGCAAATAAGAAATTAAGTAGTACTTACAAAGGTAACTACATTTATTAACATAAATTGCACTTTTTAAGTTTTAGGGGGTTCCTTCCCTTCCACTTTACAAAGAGATGTCATGAAGATCTCCAAACCAGAATACATGCCATGAGGGAAAGAGCATTTCTACTCCCTTGAAATGTTGATTTACTTTATGTGCTTCCCTCATTGTCACATATTCCCCAAAAGGTTCTTCTTCATCTATCAAAAATCCCAGCCATTAGATTCCTTAATCTGGACAGGACATCTGGGTCAAAAATAGCCCCTATTTGGCTCACAAACACCTCACTTTTGTAAGAAATATGTGTCATTTTCTGGAGCCAATTGTGTGAATAATATAATTTACCTTCTGTACTGATGACATAGTGAATTGCCAAAGGCTACATGATGAAGGTAGAGACTGGGCCTTTGTAAACATTCTGCAAAGGGCACAGTATAACTTTTTCACTGAAATATATGAATATAAAATGGTGCAGTCAGAAAATATCCACAAGTACCACCTGGTAGAATAGAAAATCCCAGCCACCTGGTACCTAAAAATCTGTTATAATTACATTTTATTTCACACAGATGATAAAAAAAATTGAGATGAGCTATATTATTTATGCTTATGATGTATCATTTTTGAAAACAACATGTTATATCCAGACAGTTCTGTCATCACCATGTCATCTGAAGAGTTGCTTTTATCATCACCACATATTGTTTTCACAGCATGCATTATTGACATGGGATTCTTACAATAGCTAACTTCTGAACTGAAACAAACTGACTTCACAGCAATTAAAGAAGTATGCTAACCTTCTTGCTATCACAACTTAGCTATGACCACGCTTACAAGACTCGGCTGTGTGGCATAAGCGCTTTGCATAATGACCTTCCATTTATGATTAGAATGATGAAAATAGTTAAAAGTTTACGAGTATTTCTTATGGTTCATTCCTAGGTGCTCTGTCTTGAAAAATAAAATACAGGGGTATTTTTAGGAAACTTTTCAGGGAGTCCCAGGGTAGCTGTTCCAGAGGAATAGTACAGTTCTCCAGCACATTGTTGCTGATTCTTCCCAACAAGGATGCCTGCTTAGAAAAAGAGAAAAAACCCAGAAAAGTCAAGATGACAGTCCTGAATGTTCTGTTGAAGTAGCTATCATTGAATGATGTGGGTGTGTTTGTGTTGATGTGTTTGTGTAAAAACAACTTGGAGCTGTGATGTGATGGCTACCAAATTGCAATTGAATTTTCACAATGTAGATCTCCCAATTCAGTCAAAATAGTTATAGACAAATCATGATGTATACCATTAAAACCTGAAGATCCTAGAAATATAGAGAAAATTAAATACAACAAAAGCTGTAATGTGTACTTATATTTGCATGTGTGTTCATAGGCTACCACATCAAATGTAATACAAAACAATACAAAATAACTGGATTTAAACCAAAATAATCATCTGGTGAGCAGATTGCCTTTCTCACTGAACACAACTTTTGGACATATCAGAACGAAAATTGAAACTTGTATATCTGGGCTATACCATGCTTGGTTAGTGAGAAATCACTTATTTTAATTAACTCTGATACAGCAGAGTCTGTTAGTGATGTCAAGAAAGTTTTCTAATCTTGTTTTATTAGTTTTTGTGTACAGAGAATTCACATTCAAATATGTAATTTACAATTCTATTCCTCTCCTAATTTTAAATGATGCAAAGAGAAAATATGTTTATAATTTAAGTTGGATTAATTGATCTAATACACAATGTGAAAATTTTTCAACATCCATGGCTTTTTAGTACAATAGTCCTCTACTTACAAAAGTTCCTTTAGTGATCATTCAAAGCCACAACAGCATTTTTTTTTAAAAAAGTGACTTAAAACAACTCTTCAATCTGCCATCTTGAGTAGGCAAGTAACTTTTAAGGATGCGAAATGATTTTTTTTTCTAAAACTCTATCAAAGTAAAATGAACTATAACTATATAACTATAGTAACTATATAACTATATAACTATAGTTCATTTATAACTCACTATAGGTTTAGAAAAAAAATCAGAGAAGAGAAAAAACAGATTATTATTCTCCACCTACCTCTCTTCTCTAAATACAACAGCTGTGGGTGGATCCAAAGGTGCAGGACACAATTATATAAGATTGGCACCCATGCATTTTGGCTTTCTTTACATGCCAGCTATCTAGGGTTCAGCCAAGTTTTGGGGGGACACCACCAATAGTTGTTTTGCAGATAAAGAGCGTGAACATACATAATCAAACATACATAATCATTCTTTTCTACTGATAACATATATAATCTGTTAGATACTTGTTCTAACTACAGTGGGTTCCACCAAGGTCCTCTGTTCCAGCAGGAACAGAGGTTTAATCTTATTGGTCGAATAAGGGCTATGAAAGGGCTGCTGTCAGACTCAACCTTCATTGGATTGTTCTCTCTTGTTGTACTTAATAAAGAGCTGTTGTTACCGTTAGGCCTGTGTGTGCCTATCCATTACCCAATCTAACACTGGTGACAAGGGTGGGATTGGAAGGCAACTAGGTGTACTGAAAAGAGCATAGCAATCCAGTAAGTACATCAGTGCGGCTTCGAGCAGCCATTTTTGAGCGGCAAACTCAAAACGCCCTTTGAACACAAAATGGCCATGCATGCCCCACCGACTCTGTATGAACCAGTCACCGAGCACTGGGACTCATACATGCTATGATTTGACTGCTTCCTCAAGGCAAATGACCTCATGGGCCTTTCTGAAGGCCGCAAGAAGAACATGTTCCTCGGGTACTGTGGCCGGGAAGTGTTCAAGACGGCGAAAGACCTCTCTGAGCCAACACCGCTACAATCAGTCACCTGGTCCATGCTTCAGCAGACTCTAAAGACTCACTATGCACCCAAACCGTCCAAGCACGTTCGCCGGCATGAGTTTAACTTCAGGAACCAGAAAGAGGGCAAGTCAATTAACGAGTAAGTTGCGGTGCTCCACAAGGCCGCAGCGTACTGTGAATTCTGAGATCTGGACAAGCTGATTCTGGACCACATAATTTGTGGCGTACGGGACATAAACCTACAGAGGAGGTTATTCGCTAAATCTAACCTCACTCTACAGATCGCCTTGGACCTAGCCAGGGCATCCGAATCAGCCGTCAAATCTACTGAAACTCTGCAGCACCAATGTGCTCCACAAGACATGTGGAAGAGTACACAAGCACATCACAAGGCTGCAGAGCCCATGAGCTCAGAAGGCGAAGAAGATGACAGCTACCGCATGCGCAGTAGCCACGCCCTGCCGGCATGCAAATTTAAATCACGACTCCTGCCTTGCACTAGCTGCGGACGAGACCATGTAACATCAGCTTGCCGTTTCCATGACGCAACCTGCCAGCGCTGTGAGCGAAAGGGGCACATCGCCAAGGTGTGCCAGAGTGAATTCCCTGCCACTGCCTGGCAGCCTAGAAACACACCGCCAACAGAGGCCCAACCAAGGGGCCTGGAAGAAGCCACCACAGTGCTCAGAGGGTGACAATAGAGTCACCTACCACACATCAAACGGCCAAATCCGCACCAAGCGGCCAAAAAAGCTGAAGGTCACAGTCCTCATCGAGGACTCTCCATGTGAGATGGAGATCGACACCGGGTCATCACTGACCATCATACTGTGGTCTACCCTAAAGCAGGCTATCCCTAGCCTAAAGAAGCAGCATCTTCGCACCCCTGACATCCGCCTACGCGATTACCAGGGAAACTGGGTCCCCATCATGGGCCAAGGCACCTTCCAGATGAAGTTCAAGCAGTTCAGCGGGAAACTCCCAGTGACAGTGGTCAATGGCAACCTGCAGAATCTCCTAGGGCTAGATTGGTTCCAAACCCTGGCCTAGAGGTGTTCAGTATCAATGCCTTGAAAGATGACAGTGCTGAAGCCATCTTTAAGGAGTTCAAGGATGTCTTCGGCACCGGTCTGGATAAGTGGGGACTCCAATTTCCTTTAGTTTGGACCCCAATATAGCCCCAATAAGGTTAAAGCCCATGAGAGTACCTTTTGCTCTCTGCCCCAAAATTGGCAGGAAAATTGACACGCTCGTAGGCCAGGGAATCCTAGAGCCGGTTGATCATCTGGGAGACCCCTATAATGACACCTGTCAAATCTGATGGGTCTATCCACATCTGTTCAGACTACAAGTGCGCAATAAATAAAGTGCTACAACAGAGTGCCTACCCTGTACCCATTGTACAGCACCTCCTTCATTCATTAGGCCCTGGAAAATTTTTCGCTAAATTGGACATGGCGCTGGTATATCAATAATTGCCTGTAGATGGTGCTACGGCAGAGGCCCAAACCATTGTGATGCACAGGGGTGCATTCAAATGTCACCGCCTGCAATTCGGTGTTAATATCGCCCCTGGACTATTCCAAAGTATTATAGAATGGCTTTTGCAGGGGATTCCAGGAGTCATCCCCTATTTCGACACAACTTTTAAAACGTGTACAAACAGTTTTGGCTCGAATTAGAGACAAAGCCCTCAGTCTCAAAAAAGAGAATGCCAAATTAACGTGCCAAGGGTTGAATTCCTAGGGTACCTAATCGACAGCTCTGGGATTCACCCAACCACACAAAAAAAATCAAAGCAATTCAGGACGCCCCCACACCTCGCAATCAAACCAAGCTGCAGGCATTCCTTAGGCTCCTTAATTTCTACAGCGTCTTTCTTAAACAGAAAGCCACTGTTGCTGAGCCCTTACTCCGTCTCCTGGCTAAGAACGCAAAATGGTCCTGGGGCAAAGCCGAGGCTGCCGCATTTGCCATGGTAAAACGACTCCTGTCGGCAGATTCCTTCCTGGTACAGTACAACCAGACATTGCCATTGGTGCTGACCTGCAACGCTTCCCCGTTCGGTGTCAGCGCCGTCCTCAGCCACCGCATGCCCAATGGAACTGAAGCCCCTATTGCATTTTACTCCAGGACCTTGTCCGCCGCAGAGCAGAACTACAGCCAGCTGGACCATGAGGTTTTGGCTGCAGTGGCCGGAGTAAAGAGATTCCATGAGTATCTTTATGACCGAGACTTAGAACTGGTTACGGACCACAAGTCATTGTTGGGCTTACTGGCTGGGGACCGACCTACCCCTGTGTCATTATCACCCCGCATGTCCAGATGGATCATTTTCCTAGCTGCCTATTCCTACCGTCTCATCCACCAACCAGGCTCTACTTGGGGCACCCTGATACTTTCAGCTGCTGCCTGCTGCCTGAACTTCTAGCTGAACCTACCCCCGAGATGCCAGTCCTCCTCATTGACTGCCTTGAGACTGGGCCTGTCTCGTCCAGTGACATTGCCCGTCACTCTGCAAAGGACTCCACCATCAAGCAAATTTTGAACTGGGTGTGGAGGGGGTGGCCCAAGGGGCCTGTTGGGGCTGATTTCAAAATGTATTTTGCCAAACATGATATGTTATCGGTTGTAAATGGCTGTTTACTGTGGGGGGACCGGGTTGTTGTTCCACCCAAACTGCGCATTGCAGTATTAGAGGCTTTACACAAAGGGCATCCTGGAATTGTCAGGATGAAGTCTTTGGCTAGGAGTTACATGTGGTGGCCTAACATGGACAGGGAGTTTGAAGAATGGGTGACCGCTTTAAGACTTGCATGCTTCAAATGCCAGAGTTTCTGAGTCAACATTCTGGTTGCTAAGCAAGAGTGTTGTTAAGTGAATTTCACCACATTTTACAAGTTGGCCATGCCCACCCAGTCACATTACTGCCAAGCCACCTCCACTCAGTCACATGGCTGGTGAGCCTCTCCCACCCAGTCACATGGCCGGCAAGCCACTCCCACCCGGTCACATGGCCGGCAAGGTACTTCCACCCAGTCACATGGCCAGCAAGCCACTCCCACAAAGCAGGCCACACCAACAGAAGAGGTTCTAAAAATATTTGAAACCCACCACTGCTGAGGACCATCAAGGCTGATATTATTTACTGAAGTAACATTTCACCCTTTAGCAGAATGCTTACAGAAGGTACAGACAGCTAGATAGGCATATAATTATAGATACTTCGGTAATTCTTTTTACACTAAAATGCATGCGTACCTTTTCCTAGAAGAAACAAGCTGCATACTACTTCTTTGTGGTACTTGGTATTATGTGAATTTAAAATAACTACCCATTTTAATTTTTACTGGGATTGACTAATTTTGTGCTTCTGTTTTTTTAATCTAATATACCAGGAATGTTTAATACTAAACAACTAATCATAGTTTTAAATCAGAAAATGGTACAGAATGTGTAAGGATTCCATGAGACCATTACAGAAATAATTATCTCTGCAGCATTGGAGAGAAGGCAGAACTAGACTGGGTTACTCCGAATTCTCATTGTAATAAGGTAACTAAGTGCTGACAATGTGCAAGTTAAAGAAAGCTTGACTGTTCTAAAGAATGTACTTATTTATAATCCAACCAACCGGCTATTTGATGGATAAGGCTAAATCAAAATATAGGCTTCATCATGAAAAAAAAAATCCAAAGTATATTATGATTCTTTTTTACAGCTAGAAATCTAAAATACATCCCTGTAATAATACATAAATAATACTCTAAAATGTTTAATTATTTAGAAAATGTATATGCCTCATAACTTATATATGAATACTGGGCAGCTAACAACAATAAATAAGAAAGATGTAATAAAACTTCTCTAAATGAAAACAAAAGAAAATCCAGAATTAAAAGAATAACAGCACCAAGGCTTCGAGTGTATGTTCATGTTGTCTCTGAATTCAAGTTCCTCAGTAATCAGGATTGGACTGCTAAAATAGGTCTTCTTCCTACAAAATATTAATGATGGATTAAACCATAAGAGTCAGACAGTTTCCTTTTTTTTAAATTAAGTCAGTTAAAGGTTTTTAAAAATCAATTGAGGAATTTGAAAAAGAAAACAGGAATGTAGATGATATGTGTTTTTAGTCATCCTTGAATCAGTGTCAGAATTATGGCAACCATTCTGAAACCCTCTATGCTTTTGAAAATCTGTTTAAAGTTATACCTAAATGAATGTACAGTATCCATTCTTGGTATCTATGTTCTTGGTATTTCAATGTTGTTGTTGCTTTTTTATCTGCTAAATGATCTGTAGCTTTTGTAATCCATGGAAGCACAAGGGCCTTTAACAAAAATGGTCTTTCTACTACAGTAAAAACATAACCAGACAAAATCAGGGAAACATGGAAAATAGAGCTGAAAAGGGGTTTTTTCTTCTCTGCACATAAAGTTCATACATACTGGCATCCATCTATGTTAATCTATCTCAATAGAAACAACAGTGAGAAATATTGATTTATTATAAGACTTTTTCATATTATAGTTTATTAAACATAAGCCATATTTTAGAGCAAAATTATCAGTGAAAAATTAAGAAAACAACAATAATTTTGTTAGTACTTTGGTTTTTTATATAAGTTTCATCTCTAGATTATTCTCACTTTAAGGTGGGGTGTTGGACCAAAGGATGACATATGACAATGTCCAGCATCTCCCACAATAGGCAATGCTGGCTCTTTAAATAGGCTATACATGATGCATGAAATGTAATTCTACTGAGCAATGTTTTATTAATTGTTTAAACATGTGGGTATTTAAAACTAGAAATAAAAACTGAAAGTTTTAAAGATGTTTAGTCATTTATTCATTGTTTATATACACAATATTCTTGAAAGAATAGTTAAAAAAATATGCAATCAGGGGAGACTAAAGAAAATGTTTCAGTGTTTCTTCACAACACTGATATATGAATTATCAAAAATCATAAGTTCTGATAACAGTTATTCGTTTAAAAAAAAATAGTCCTGGAGCAAGGGCTGTCAATCGCTGGGAGTCATGGTAGCCAAATCATGTGGTGTAGTACTTGCAAATTCAGAGGCACTGTATCCTAGTACTCATTGGCAGTTAGAAGACTTCAGCCTTATTTGGTGGAGTTATCTGAACTACAGAACAGAATGCAGAGAATGTAAACAAAAAGTCATCATGATTTGGTTCTCTGGGAACAAGACATAAATGGAAATCAAATCTCCTTTTCTGAAAGTCAGAAGATCATTGAGGATTTGATTCCTGAATAGTAAAAAATTCCATTTTTCACTGTTTCAGAAAACATCAACTACTTTTTTATAGCTACTATTCCCTGAAATAAAAGTATATAGTTTCTAGCTGAGTTTATCCTTCCATGTCTGGGAGCATGATAGTATATTTGTTGCTGGGGAGTAAGAACGATAATGTACCAGTTGCTGAGAAATAACAACAAAAAGAAACAATAGTCCAAGTCTAAGCGTATACACTTCCCATAAGTACTAATTCTTCACAGTGAAGTATAAAGAAACTATATAATAGTTTTCTCCAGTGGCTCTTTGGATTTATCTGCTTAGAATAGATTAACTGAACAAGTTGCAAATTTAGTCTATTTATTTAGATTTATATTCCACCCTTTCTCCAAAATCTCAAGGCAGTTTACACAGCACTTCTTCTGCAATTGCCCTCACAATATCCTAAGGTTGACGTTCAAATGAGGCCCTATTTATGGAAGCTTGGCTGAAGGCAATCAAAAAAGTTACTTGTGTGTGTATGAGATACCAAGTATTCATTTATTCATCCTATAAAAATTCCCTATCAATAATCTCTGCCTCAGAAACATTAACATTTAATATTGTCCACAATGGCATCTTCAACAAATCATGATGATACCAAAATGATGACATACATACATGATATGTTCTCACTATTAAGTCCCAACAGCTGACAGAAGTATATATGTTCTGACATTTGTTCAATGGTGTTATCTTGCATATGTCATCATTAACTCCTGTGTATGCCTATCATTACTCACAAATACACATTGGCTCACTTTACAAAACTTGTTCCTGAGTCACAACATTAGCAAATACAGAATCTGGTCATTTCTGGCTCAAAACCTAGTTCAAAATAACTTCAGCGTACTTGGGATAATTATTGGTTACCTAACTGAGTCAGATAGTACTGTATGAATGCAGGTGGGCTAACCTATTTTCTAGGCTCAGAATACAAAGAAGCTCATCTTTATGTTGCTGTTGGGATTTTTTACTTTTCACTCCCAAATAAGGCAGAAAAAGTATAGGGATGGGTCAGGGACACTGTCCTCAATTAGATTACTATACAGTTGAATTTATAGCTTCTGAGGATCCTTTTGTACAGCCAAAAGGAACCACTATCAATCTAAATTTTCAATTTTTTTCTTGTTTGCCACTAAATAAGTCATTGCTTCAGTGAGCTGTGTTGCATTTGTAGATTTGAAGACATAATAACTAATAATAATAACTTTTATTTCTAGACCTTTCCTAGGCAGGACTCGGAGCGGTGTACAGTCATGTTTAAAAAAAACCATATACAAATACATAGACATGAACATAGACATAGACATAAACATAGACGTGGACGTAGACGGAGGAGGTAAAAAATATACTGTACAATTCTTAGTTAAAATACAAATATTAAAATACCCTTAAAAATTCCCCAATAAAATGTTTGCCAGGAGGTGGAAGATGGAACTGTCAATCAGCTAAGCCAGCTAGTCAGAACAGGTGAGTCTTGAGCTTCTGTCGGAAGGAGCGGAGGTCATTGGTAATTCTAATATCGGGAGGGAGGTCATTCCAGAGGGTTGGGCCCATCACAGAGAAGGCTCTACTCCTAGGCGTCACCCGCTGGCACTGCTTGGCGGATGGCACCTGGAGGAGTCCCTCCCTGTGAGAGCGGATACGTCGTAGGGATGTATGAGGTGAGATGCGGTCCCGCAGGTAACTAGGTCCCATGCCATGGAGCGCTTTGAAGATAGTAACCAACACCTTGAAACGCACCCGAAAAACCACAGGCAGCCAGTGCAGCTCGCGCAGGAATGGCGTTATGTGGGAGTATCTTGATCCTCCCATGATAACCCGTGCGGCCGCATTCTGAACTAGCTGCAGTCTTCGGGTGCATCTCAAGGGGAGCCCCATGTAGAGAGCATTGCAGTAGTCCAGGCGAGACGTCACCAGCGCATGAGTGACTGTGCGTAGGGCGTCCCGATCCAATAGGGGGCGCAATTGGGATAGTATATCTGCCATCACTCAGTAACAAGTTCTACATCCTTTCCCAATCAGGAATTCCTTACCTATTGGATTTACTGGCCTGAAAGTATAGTAAATGTAGTATCAAATTATTTATAATTGGCCAGGTTAGGGGAGATTGAATTACCATTGACAATAGTATAAGCAAACTGTCTTATTTACTTCCTACAATCACTTGCTGCTGGTTAGGCTGGCTGACTAATAGTGTAGGAGTTGCAATGCAGAACTTATTGAGGGAGAAGCAGTCAAGTTTAGAAAGACTGTTTAGCTTGCAGAACCCATTTTGCTTGCATAAGGTTGAAACCCTGACATTTTCAGCTAACAATTGAGTAGTGAATACCGGGAAGCTCTCTTACTAAGAATCTTGATAGTCATAGCTTGTCATGGAGATTTTGGTCTAGAAAGACAAAAACCTAAATCTAATACAAGTTCGCTTTTATGGCATAGGAGACAGCAAAAGACTACAGGAAAGAAAGTCTATTCAAGTCTATTCACCTTAACTATGAAAGGATGTGCTGGTATTTACATTAGCACCAGTTAAACTATTACAGAAACTCTTTTACTTCTCTTCTCCTCCTTTTCATTCAACACCTGTGTGGTCAGTATGGATTAAGCTGCCATCTCAGCAAACCCTGAAAAATATTTTTGGATATGCATAAAATATGATGAGATATATAGAGCTCTTTATGAATAGCAGACAGATAAATCTTCTTTAATCTGTGCTGAATTCCTCTGCCTGCTCTGCACTTAGAGCTAACTACTATCATTAAAAATGTTTACTTCTTCTCCTGTGCATCATCAAATTGCATCAATTTTCATAACAAAATCTTTGCCCTGATATAATTTGCTCCGAGTTGTCAATATAGGAACAAACTTTTACATTTTTACCACCTCACTACTATGACCCTTGCCAATAGGGGAAAGAGCAAAAGGTGGAATAGAAGGAAGAAAGACTTTTCTTTATATTTATAAAATACTTGGTTCATTGCTGAAAGTGAAAATAAAGATATTTCAAAACATACTGCAAGAAAATACAAGTATTTAATTGAATTATAAATAAAATCCAATGGTACTTTCATGAGTCTTCAATAATTTGATGCCCTCTGGACATATAGAGTTCAGCTCCTATAATCCTAGCCTGTTATAAGGCCTCCAAAACAAGAGAGATACATGGAATTAATTCAGAGCAGTTTCCTTTATTGTTCTTTACCTATAGACAGAAATCTTGCCAATCTAAAAACTATTTGCATCAGTATAGATATATTCCAGGATGGAGCCTTCTTAACTCTCTTTCTCTCGATCAAACTTTCCATAGTTTGCTGCCTCATTGCTTCATATATACAGCCCATCCGTACTGGGAATCCAGACTACCATGTACTTACACCTGCATGGCCAAAAGCTGAGGATAATAGGATAATAGGAGTCAGACAACTGGGAAGCTTTGGATTAGAGAAAATAGTGAATGTGTAGGTGTTACTTGCAAACCAATAATAAGCCTTACTGGCCAGCCTTGACTAAATCTGTAGAATAGTTGCTTTAATATTTTCTTTCTAAAAAACATAATATAGCTTTATAATACTTTTTAAAAGGTAGGCAGAAGGAAAGGAGTTAAGGAAAAGATACTTGTACTGGAGGCAAGACTAGTTACATTCAATGTTTTTGGTTCATAAATTGATATGAAACTGAAGCAAAACTCTAGGCATTTTTAATAGAAAAGAACTTTCTTAGCACTTTGTGCATATTTTTTTTCCATAGTGAAGGGATGCACTTAGTCTCTGAGTGGTACGTAGGGGTTGGGCATACCCCAAGGGCCTGATTCCATAATGCATTTAACCCACTATCCAATATACTATTCATCTAGTTAAATATTGTGGGTTTGGTAGCACCCAACTGTAATAGGCCCATAAAAGAAAATATATATTGTAAATACATTCTATATTTCAGAATACAAGAACTCCTATCTTCCTTTTCTAGTAACCACCTACTATGCCTTGAAGTCTTGTGTCATGATGTACAAATGAAGCTTCGTGTTACTAGTCTCCTCTTCATGGCCCAAGCAATCAAGAATAGACATGGCTTGGCCATCAAAATTGTGCTCATTGCTAGTAGATTGTGGCAGTAAATCTGTAATGGAAAACATTAGTTAGTTAGTTAGCTAGTTAGTCAATCATTTATTCAGCTGGGGTTTTTTAGGTTGAAGTATGACTATGACAGAAATGATTGAATTGGAATTATTTTAATCCTATGCATGACTGAATATATTTAGGATTAAACATGACTGGATCAATCTGTGAACTTCTTTTTGGTGTCCCAACAATAGCACCAGCACCACCTCCCTGATTTATTAAAATAGAAATAGGTTTGCAAAGTAGACAATGAGGTCACAATGAAGGATAATTTTTAATTTCATTTAATCTACTTTAAACTAATATAATTGTTTCCCAATAATTTTAATCACATATTTAAAAAAATATTACAGCATGAGAGGTCTCTGGAATTTGCAGGCACGGCTCATGGAGGCCTTAAGTTGTACAATCTTGACTATCTGAGCTTACGTGGTATAAAAAATTATTTAACTTAGTTTGAATTTATAAACATAAACTAGTATTTTAACATTGTTTAGAATTATTCAAGAGATATAGTGTCACGAATGCTATTTTTTAAATAGGATACAGAGAATTTATAGCTGTCCATTGTGTTGCAGAACTATGATTTCCAGCACTGTTTAATTTTTATCATGTTAGCTGTGGGAATTCATCAAAATCTGGAAAGCCAGCTTCATTGAAAAACCTAATTTCAAATTTCTTTTGAGCAATGGCTAAAATTTACTCTGAAGTTAAATTATGGTAGAAAAAAAATCAATAGTAGACTTTTTGTTGGTAATTGTTTTCTTTTTTTTCAAAACTATGTTTTTTTATGTCCAAGAAAAATACTTGGATAATTGGAAATATACCCTGAAGTGCCCCAAAGGTGCTTTTTCAAAAGGCAACATGTTACTTGGATAAATTCAAGAGCAATTGAAAAAGGGGATAATAGATGACTAGATACTATCACTAATGTCAGCATAACAAGATTTACAAGAATTATAAGACAGGGTGGAAGATGTCCTTTGGGTCACAAGGAAGAAAAGGCAACTGGATGAAAAAACAATAATAAAGAAACAAAAGGCCTTGCAAGCCAATATTCTCTCCATTCTTGTTTTACAAAATATATAATAAAGTTAAAAAAAAATACATGGCACATTTTCTTACATGTCTGAAACCAATTGTTAGAAAGCAAGATCCCATGGAAGTGTGGAGCCCATTAAATGTCTATGTTGTGTCTAAGGTAATAATGCATTCACCTTTGTCTTTTTTTGTTATTATACTTTTTAATTGTTTTTATCTGGTCTTTAATACTTGTACTTGAATTGTGTCTCTTCTATGTTGATTGTTTAGCTTCTATTACAGAAATTACTTGCGCATGCTGCTGCTCAGAATCACATGCATGAAATGGGTAGCTATATAAATTCAAGAAATAAATAAATGTCAACTGATATACAAATCATATAATAAAAAATGTTTTTACAATTATATTTCAATTCCACTCAGGAGAAAAGTAGATGGATTTAAGACGATCTCACTCTTTGGAGGATCAACAGCTCAGCTTCGCTTTTGGGAAACAACAAACATACCAACTTTTCTCAATCTGATATGCTCCAAATATGTTTCAACTACAACTCCTCAAACCAAAATCATGAAGTGCTAATTTTAACACATCTGGAGAGAGCCAGATTGAATAATATAGCTTGTATTAGGCCTACATAATTTATACTTTACTAGGCTTCATCAGTATCTTTTGTCCACACTAACTATGGTAATGTTCAGAATTTAGCATCATATACTCAGAACCTCTTGTATAGGAGGATCATATCAACCCATAATATTTCTTTTTGCTGCAACCATGTGTCTTCAGGTTTTCTGATGCTTAGTCATGCAAATAGACCACTTGTTGCCTCAGTAAACTTTGTTCTTTAAAAAAAAACCTGTGTTTGTACCCACAATTTTATATCTACTCAATTTTGTTTTTGTTTCCATTACTAACTTTACTTCTAATATATTTCATTAACACTATTGTAAACATAATCAAGTTTGGATCTATATTCTTTATTTCATTTATTCATAGCCTTAATATTTGGGACTACATACAGCATTTCAATCATGATGAAATTTTCTCAAATAAAACATGTGGAAGAATTATTAAAAAGTTCCTGAATTCATTCAATATTGCCAGAAGAAAATATTTTTTCTTAAAATTTCAATGTAATATACATAAAAAGAAAAACATCTCCCCTCATCCATAGATATAATAGACACACTTGCAAATATATATGCACACATGCATACTTTATGGGTCACAACTATCACAACTAACTTCATGCATGCATATAAACTGTACTTTGATGTGCTGTAAAAGTTATTCCCAGTATTACAATAAAAATATAATGGTACATTATATTTTCATATAGTGGTGGCACTCTGATTTTACTATTAGGAAAAGCATTGTGCTTATTTAATTGAATATTGTAAATGTCTCACAGGCAGAGTCAATATTTTATTTTCTCAACAGGTTTTGCCAATAAAAGTTTAATCCATATATGGAGTGTTTTTATATGTGTTAAAATTGTGATTGGGGTAATACTATACTCTGAAATATGATTTCCCATATTATTTTG
This sequence comes from Natrix helvetica, assembly GCF_964273705.1. Classification (NCBI taxonomy): domain Eukaryota; kingdom Metazoa; phylum Chordata; class Lepidosauria; order Squamata; family Natricidae; genus Natrix; species Natrix helvetica. The sequence goes on from NC_138554.1 coordinate 95,906,493, forward strand.
GTTGCGCTATTTAGACTCTGTTAATTGTTATTTTACACACCCTTCCTTTCCCCTTCATTACCTATGTGGTATAGCTCTGAACCTGCCAGACCAGCATGGAGAAGATCTAGTTCAAGTATCCCAAAGGTGCTTTTTTGAAAGACAACTGGACTTTCTTTGTTTTACCCTGAAGACATTTCACTTCTCATCCAAGAAGCCTCTTTAGAACTGAATAAGCTTCTTGGATAAGAAGCAAAACATCTTCAAGGAAAAATAAAGAAAGTCCAATTGCTTTTTGAAAAGCATCTTTGGGACAACCATGACCTGGAAGACAAAGAATCTTCATAGAAATCTAATTGAAGCCATGGAAATTCAATTCTAGACTAATTGAAGGATGTTGTTGTGGGGTACAACAATAGTGCAGAAAGTGTGTTATATACATTGCACAGAGATCTTGAGGAAAAGTGACATATTAATCAACTAAAAAAAAAAATACCCAAGCTTATTTCTCTTGTACATGTGCAAATGTTCAGTATACTCCACAAACTGAACATCAACATTTTCTTTACTTATCATTTTTAGGAATGGGGAAAATTTTTAGAAAGGCTGTTAGAACTTTCAATTTATTAAAGAGTAGCGTTTATTGCCATTTATTTGCCAGCTTTTTTGTCAGGTGGTTTTGAATTAGTTGGGGGGGATTCTAAATGTGTTTTAATGGATTTTGTGCACAGGTAGTCTTTTTTCAGTTAGCACAATTTGGACCAGTAACTCACTTAAAAAGCAAAGTTGTTGCTAAATGAAATTATGACTGTGTTTATGATCTTACTTCAGATTTCCTTTGCTTTATAGATTTTTAAAAGTTATAAACACAAGGATTTATTATGAAATTATGTTTTCATCATCATTGTAATTGTGAACAGTCACTTTCCAAAGTGATCACTTAAGCAAGGATAGGTACATATAAAGATACTCTGTACTTTCTTATTCTAGTTTATGAACAAATTCCTTTTTAAACAAATTACAGATTCCCATGCTTGAATGAAATGGAAAATACTAAATATTGCTTACTACGGTTGGATAATCTTCACCTCTTCCATTCCTACTCCAAGCAAAGAAAATAATTCTATGTATAGGTAAGTGTATGATGTTTACCTTTTACAAGTTCTCTAAACTGTGGTTATAAATCCTTATTTGAAATTAAGAATAACATATTCAAATTTCAGCATCTCTTCATTTTTAATTCTCTTATACCAAGATAATACTGTAGCCATATAGTCTATTAAACAGTATTCCCATTTACCCAAATTCTTACTATTTTGGTGATTTGGCTTATCTCCATGTTATTTGCATAAATGTGGGTGTACAGAACATACAGAATATGATTCTGAAAATAGATTAACATTAGCATCAATTTGTACTGACTTTCTGTGCCTATAAAGTATTAGTGCACTTAGGGTGAACACAAACATAATATTCAAGAGCGAATAAGAGTGACTAAGGACAGTTTAGGTTAAAAAATGTATGCATTTATTCATCAGACTTCTTTGCAGCTGCTGGCCATGCTAAAGTATATATCTCATTTGAAACAGCAAATCAGTTCCTCTAGACAGCCATAGAAAACCTATTTGAAGGGATCTTTTTTCCCTCAGTTTTCAAAATCCAGCATAGAAAGCAACCTAATAACGCATCATTGGAGGAAAAAAATATTTTCTTGATTGCAAGGAACTGCGCTCACACTAGCAGGTGTTTGAAGTGCAGCAATATTTTTATGGTTCATGCTTGCTACTGAATCAGATCCTTGGATTGGGAACACTGACACTCAAATATCCTTAAGCCATGCAATATAAAGACCTTACATAAACAGCTTCATACATAGATTCAGTTTGCATTAGAGACTATGAATAAAACATATCCTTCACCTCTGTATTCCTTATCATTACATCAAACAGGATGATATTTCGAGTGAAAAGGGTCCTCTTTGGAGTAATCTTCTATGACCTAGGCTATGGCCTTAAACATCAAAAGTTGCTACAATTTGCCATTGGCATGTGACAATATAGAGAAATAATTAAATTCACAACTGGCATATCAATGTATTAATATGCTGAATTTTAGTTAAATGTGTATGTAAATGAAACCAAATCAAATTTAGTTTTTATTCTGGCTCTATCTGTTTTCTAATTCTTGGTGTGCAATCATCAACATATTTCTGAAAGATTAAGGATAAGCTTGACTGAGGAAAAAATGTACATTTCTGCCATAAATCTTTCTCTTAAGCTTTTGAAGCAAAGTTCAGATGTTGTTTTTATGCCTTTAATCAGACACCACAGAAGTATCCATAGACAGTCAAAAAAAAGTCCAGCTAGAAACTAGTACAATGCAACACATATTTAAAAACAGTGGTCTTTCAACTGCACAGTCACGCTTAACATCTTGAATTCTTTGGTCCCCATTTCCTCTAATGAACACCTCTGGGATACAGGTAATATTTCAATAATTGAGAACAGTGGGAATGGTCATTTTAGTTTATAATCTGCCAACAATATCTCCAGGAACTCTAATAATTAAAAAGTGCTGTCCATTAAGCAGGCAACAGTTGTGCTTGTCAGTTTTGCTTACTTTTGATCTTGCAATGCATTTGTGGAGAGTAAAGAGGGCACATGACATCTAGTCTGCTCTGATTACCCAAAAAAACATTCAAGACTAATGGAAGAACTTTTTTTGTCTTGTAGTTTTATGTATAGTTTGCTAGAAACCACATTAAATAGAAATATCAGTTCAGGTTTCCAACTCCCAAGCAGTGTTTTTTCAGGGGCAGTGGGGGAGGCTACGCAGAAGAGATAATCCCCCCGTGCTCACTTTAATGGCCATGCTTTTGAAGACACTAATATTGTAAGACATCTCTCTCCAGAGTGTTGTTGATGCTGTAGTAAAATAAAATTTATGTCTTCCTCCACCTCCCTCTGGCCTGTTCAGGTATCAGAGAAATGGGCTGCTAAAATAGAAAGGCCTTTGTGCAAAGATGCTCCCTGCATCAGAGCATGTAACTCCTATAAAATATAGAGTAAAATATATATAAATAAAAGTGTCTCAAACTCTTAAGAAATACTGCATTCCTTATTTCAGTATTTTCTAACTATGAAAGTGAATTGTGAAACAGGTTGCAATGAAATGTACCTGAAAAGTACACAATTCCCTTAATTTTCACCTGTTCTTATCTGAGGCTGAGGTCATGTTGAGGTAAAGTAGAAAATCATTTTTTAAGCTTTGAGCCTCTGAAGGCAAATGTAATTCCATTTCTCTACTACTGACCCTTTGAAAAACTTTGGGAATCAAATTATCAAATATCTATTACATAAATCTGGGATTTGAAGTCCATATGTCTTAAAGATGCCAAGATTAAGAATCCCTGCTCTACAAAATGTATGAGATCTCCAGTATAAGACCCATGATCTTTACTGTGGTTAGTGCAATATATATGTATGCTCAGAAGAGATGTTCAATCCATTCACAAATATATAGTGCAGAGTCCATTCCACATGAGAATACTTAGAGAAACTGAGATTGGACTAAGGTGCAATCTTTAGAAGATAAGGCTGTTTTTCAACAGACCATTAGCAGCAGCAGCAGCAGTGACTTTTTACCCTGTTCAGCATAATTTTAAGAGTTATTCAGAGGAAACATAGACAGCTAACATGTATAATAAAAAGCAGAATTGCATTCAGCAACTACAACTGCAGAAGTTGTATACTAATATAGGTGGTTCAGGGGCATCTGAAGAGAAGTAAACTGGAAAAATGGTGAAGCTAAAGCTCTGCCACTTTTTAATATATGTTACATATTAGAAAAGAAGAGCTTCATCATGCATTTACTTTTTAATCCAACAACCTGCTTATATTAAGTGATAGGATAAGGATATAGTACATCCACTCAATCATCTTGAAAGTCTAGAAAATGCAAAAGTATGCACATGAAACCTCTTTTCAGATATTATGTTGACCAAAAATGTACAGATGTCAGAGAGGAGTAATAATTGGAAACACAAATCATGGACAATTTTTTTTCTCTGAATGCATAGCCCAATGATTACAGCCATTTTGTGAGAGCACCCAAGATATGCTCTCAAAATTGTAAAGGCATCATTCATTTGCCTCTCCCACCCATCAACATTGCACAATAACCTAATGGGTTGTTAGTGGAATGAAAATTTAAGCTATCATTATGATACAAGTCACCAGTTGAGAAATCGTTGTAGAGGCACTAACTTAAATTATCTCCAGGCCAGGAAGCCTTCTTTGCATTACAATTTGTACTGGCTGGAATATGAAAGCTAAGAAGAATGAAACAGTCCACAATGACTGTACCTGCCTGCTCCTTAACATGTATTTTTGTCCAATCTGGGTTTAAGATGAGATGCTCTTTCTGTACATTATAAAGGGCCTTTCTGTTTAGGTTCAGCAACAGGCCTGAACCCAGCACGTCACTTAAACATATGGTTAGTTTATAAAAGTGAATAATCTATTGAACTCAATATGGGGCTACTTCTGTGTTTAAATGCAGAATTAAATGTCTGCAGAATCAACATCACCATAAGGGGTAAATGAGGTAAAATGTTGCTAGTACATTTTTTTGTTAAAGCTATAAAGGAAAACTCCACAACAAAGAGCTCTTAAAATGATTATTATTTCCCCACTCTACTTGCTTGATTTCTGGGAAAACAGTATTGCAATAGGGTCTGATTTGGGTTGGCCGGGGGAAGATTGATACTTTTGTCACTGTTGCTATATCCATTTTTCTGCATGGTGATTTCAAGTATCTGGAAAGCAATATAAATCTGTCCCTTTCCTAATATGTTTTTTCAGATATAAAGCAGGTGTAAAAACTTTTTTAAAAATTAAAAACCATGTTGTAATTCAATATTGAATGAGACACTATTGATTTAAAGCCGTTTGCTATTCTATTTTTAAAATATATTTCATAGTACAAAACCACTATGGAAGAGATAAATATACATTAAAATTTGGGTGGGTGTAGGAAGGAAGTTACAAATACACTTTGGATTATGAATGTTTAGATTAGATTAGATTTTGTTCCATCACTTCGGTTGTCTATCGACTAAGCAAAACATTAGGATTTTCAATGCAGCATTCATGAGCATCAATCTGCTATCAGAACCCTCTTTCTAATCTTTACTACCCTCTACCATATAAGTAAGGAAGAAAAAAAGCAAAGCAAAATGTTAGCCTTTGGCATCCCCCCCCCTAAACATTACTTCAACACATTGGTGGCTTCAGCTGTATTACCCCCACTGTGTCCACTGAAGAACTATTTTGTTTTCTCAAATCCTCTTCTTTAAGAGTATCTGAGAAAAATGCTATACTTATCACACCCCATCTTCTTCTTTACTTTCCTCTTTTACCATTTCAGGTGTCGAAGGAGATACAAAATTAATGTTCTTGCACTTCTGGCAGATTCAACCATTATTAATTGATCTTTCTGTAGTGTGCCATTGATGTTGTCGCCCCATCTTCTTATGGGTCTGCTTCATGTACCCCACACAAACCAATGCCTGTTCTGTTGGAATTCACTTGTGATGGATTTTTGAAGTTAGAATATAATATATGGTTTATGAATAATCTAGTCTGTCTATAACTTATTCCGTGCAGCTTGACCCCTGTGTCTTAAAAAGAACTTTTTGGAACTGGAAAAACTGCAAACAGGGGAAGAAACGTAACGAAATAGCTCCTCTATAAAGCAGGACTACTTCAATTGGGGTTCTTTAGTTAGGATGAAAGAACGTAAAGGGAAGCTTTAATAAAGGAATATAAACTCATCCATGGCCATAGGTAACATGGTAACATAGGTAGGTTTACTCTAATTTTCAAAACAATAGAATCCAAGGTCGACTACTAAAATTAAATGCAGGCAGATGAAGAACTGATAATTTTTTCACACAGCTCATAGTAATGGCAACTGCTTTACATGGTTTTAAGGGGGAGCTGCTAATAGAGCCAGCAGATCAAGCTTACAATAGCAAGGAAAAAGGGACTTATGACCAGTCCTTGCACTCACAGCATTCCCATGATCGTGGGAAGCAGATTCTACTTTGCTACTTCTGTAACCACTTTTGCTTTTAGTAAAGTGTATCTTAGAAAACAATGAAACAGGAGTCTTTCTTGCTAACTAATAAGTGGGATGGATGACACAAGCACTTGGAAGCTGAGATGTATTTACTAAAGTTGCAGCATCATGTGATCATCATTTGCGACTTTCCCAGCTAGCTTCTAACCAGTAAAGTGAACATGAGAAGCTGGATTTGCTTAATAACTGCCTGATTCACTTAACAACTGCAGTGGTTCACTTAAGAACCACAACCAACAAACGTTGCAAAATTGTGTGATTCACTTAATAACTACCTTGCTTACAGTGGTGAGTTTCAAAAAAATTTGGAACCTTTTCTGTAGGTGTGGCCTGCTTTGTGGGAGTGGCTTGCTGGCCATGTGACTGGGTGGGAGTGGCTTGGCAGCCATGTGACTGGGTGGGAGTGGCTTGGCAGCAATGTGACTGGATGGGAGTAGCCAAGATGATGTAACTGAATTCTTTGTCCCAATGGATGAACTACAATAAGATTAAAATAAGTACACAAAAGAATAAAAGAGCTACTTACAGAAGGAAGATGACTGTCCTTGCCAGTCTTCAGTATCACTGACTCCAACGAATGGCCTGCACAAAGAAGAGACACAGAAATGATCTCTTCCATCGCATGCACTGCATTAGGATGAAAACAGCACACAAAACAATAAAGACAGCTACTTACAGAGGGAAGATGACTCCCTTGCCAGTCTCCTGCACCACTACCTCACCACCTTGCTCCAATAACCTGCACAAAGAAGAAACACAGAAAGGAAGACTTTAATTGCATGCCCTGCATTAGGATGAAACAAGCACACAAAATAATAGAAAAGGAAGATTACTGTCCTTTTCTACGTCTTCTGCACCACTACCTCACCACCTTGCTCCAATAACCTGCACAAAGAAGAGACACAGAAAGGAAGACTTTGATTGCTTGTACTACTATATTAAGGATGAACCCAGCACACAAAGCAATAAAGACAGCTACTTAGAGAGGAAGGATGACTGGCCTTGCCGGTCTTCTACATCACTAAACCACACTTGCTCCAATGAATGGCCTGCACAAAGAAGAGACACAGAAAGGAAGACTTTAATAGCATGCACTTACACCTTACATAAGAATAACACAATGAAAGAGATACACTCAAGTACTTACTTGTGTTATTGGTTTTCTGGTTGTTGATATTTCCATATTTTTCTTAGGCTTCCAGACTCCTCAGTTGCAGCTTTCTTGGTCATGGATCATCAGCTGTGTGACGGTGTGCCACTTTTTCACTACAGGAATTGGGTCCCATCTCTCAACAGGCATGCCAAGAACACTTATCACCATCAGATTACTTATATTTGGAACAATTAGGTGGGTTCTTTGCTCTGAACATATGAGGTTCGTTTTTGAGAACCCACTTTCTGCCTCTGCTGAACTGACAGCAATTGTCCTGACAATATCTTTAGCTTTTCTGATACCATCAGGAATTTTGTACTTGTTTGGATTTTTGAGCACATTTTCCAAAAAATATCTGTAGTCATTCAAATTAATTTCGTAATTAAAAATTTCACCAAATTCAAACAATGCTGTCTCTGCCTCAGCCCATGGAATGACTACATCTTCAATATTCCAGTAATCTGGCTCCAAATATGTGATAAAGTGTAACTTGTTTGTGACTGGCAATTGGCTACCTGTTTTTAGATGGTCGCAATCCATCAGCCTTTTCTTCAAATTGGTGATGATGCTTGACAGAATCTTGTCACGAGGAAGGGCAACAAATCATTGATTTGGAGCTAAATTGATGTTTTTGAAGCCTTGTGTTTGTAGCATTGCTTCAAGGTTTGTTTCATAAGTGCCCTTTCTCTGTCTAAGTGCTTCAAAAGTTTTGATTGTTCGCAATACTAACTTTTCAGCCTTGATGATATCTGTGTCTCTCCCCTGCAGGGCATTTGACAGAAGAGAAATCTCATGTAGAATATTGATCAAGAGGGCCAAATCCTTCAAAAAATAGATTTTCAAAATGGGAAGTCAGCCTAGGAATCTTTCATTGCCCAGAAAAAACTGAAGTAGCGCTGGATAAGAATGCCACACAGCAATGGTTGCCCTTAAACTACAGGCAGCCCATCTTGGTCCCAAAACTCTGCCAATCTTCACAATTTCAATGCCCAATTGTTCAGATATTTGGAAAAGATCATTCTGGCTCTTGGAGGATTTGTGGAATGTGGTGTGTATTTTATCAAGGAAGATCTTGAAGTGGTTGAGTTGCTTCATATCTCTTATTGCATCATCCAGCACAAGTTGGAGGTGGTGGTTCAAGCAGTGCCAGATTACGATGTTTGAGAAGTCTTGAGCTATTCTGGTGTTCACTCCAGATTTTCTTCCAAGCATAACATTGGCACCATCAGAGCAGAAAGTGATTAAATTCTTCTGCAGATATTCTGTGGTAAACCCAAATTTACACAAGCTTCCCATCGCTGCAGAACATATGGTCTCTGCATCTTGTTTCTCTAATTCCAAAAGCTCAACGAAAATGGTTGCTGGGCATTCTGGATCCTCAACTCTAACAAAAACTATCAGCACTATCAACTATGCCTATCAGGCTTCTGGGCATTTCACCAGCCTAGAGCCCAGGGCAAGGGCGGGGGGAGGGGGGTGGCGGTGGTTATTAGGAAAAATATCAGACCTCAGGAGGTCACTGTGCCTCAGATAGGCGGGTGTTAGTCCCTTTTTGTGAAATGGGGCCTTGGAGTTCAGGTGGGCCTTTTTGTTACGTACCTGTCTCCCTGCTACATTTCATCGGCCCTGCCGGAGCTGCTAAATGTATTAGCTGGATTGATGGTTGATTTCCCCAAGCTTATGATTCTGGAGGATTTCAATCTGCCTTCTATTGGAGAGACATCTTAGTCAGCTTGGGAGTTCATGGCTTCCATGACAGCTATGGACCTAACTCAGTTAATTCAAGACCCCTCCCATAATAGGGGACACACGCTCGACCTGATTTTTGTCTCTGGGCAGTGGATGAATGATCTAGATTTAGGGGATATTTCTATTCAACCCTTGTCATGGTCTGATCATTTCCTCATCAGGCTTGACTTCCATACTGTTACCCCTCGCCACAGGGAGGTGGAACTAACTAGATGGTTCCGTCCCAGGTGCCTGATGGACCCTGAAAGGTTCCTGATGGAACTTGGGACTTTTCCTGAATCCCTTGCTCACAACTTGACCGAAACCCTAGTGGAAGCCTGGGATAGGGCGGCCACTGGGGCCTTGGATCGCGTTGTGCCTTTGCGGCCTCTGACCCAGTGTCGATCCCGGTTGGCTCCCTGGTTTACCAAGGAGCTCCGGGAGATGAAATGCCAGAAAAGAAGCCTAGAGAGTGGTTGGAGGGCCAGCCGGTCCGAATCTGATCGAATACTAGTAAGAATTCATATTAAATCCTACTTAGTGGCGATAAAAGCGGAAAAAAGGCAACATTTTTCCGCTCTTATCGCGTCCACAGATAACTGCCCAGCCGCCCTGTTTAGGGTGACCTGTTCCTTACTTAACCAAGGAACTGGGAAAGACCCCTTGCAGGGTAGGGCTAAAGAATTTGTTCAGTATCTGCAGGATAAAATCGCTCAGATCCGGACAGCTTGGACTCTGACTGGGTAGATTCGGGCGAGTCGACGGGGATGAATCTTGTGGAGACAATCTGGGATGAGTTTGACCCTGTGACCCCCGAGGGCATGGACAGGATTATGGGGAGACTCAGTGCTGCCACTTGTGTGCTGGACCCGTGTCCCTCTTGGTTAGTTTCGGCTTCCCGGGAGGTGACACAAGGCTGGCTCCAGGCGATTACCAATGCTTCATTGAGAGAGGGGTTCTTTCCCACCGCTTTGAAGGAGGCGGTGGTGAGGCCCCTCCTCAAGAAGCCTTCCCTGGACCCAGCTTCTTTAGCCAACTATCGTCCGGTCTCCAACTTTCGCTTTATAGTAAAGGTTGTCGAGAGTGTGGTAGCATGTCAGCTTCCCCAGTACCTGGATGAAGCTGTCTACCTGGATCCCTTTCAGTCAGGTTTCAGGCCCGGGTACAGCACAGAGACAGCATTAATAATAATAATAATAATAATAATAATAATAATAATAATAATAATAATAATAATAATAATAATAATAATAATAATTTTATTTGATTAGCCGCAACCCTCTCCCGAAGGACTCGGGGTGGCGTACAATCAAAACGGATAAAAATACACATAAGACAAACATATATACAAAAAGAACAGAGACATATACATATGTGCATGGAGGAGAGTTGACTTATAAGTGAAAGACAATTAAAAACACAATTTCAAATCCCCTTAAATAAAATTACTAAATTAAAAAAACCCATCAGGAGCGTTACGAAGTTATGGTTGAGCCAGGCCAGCTATTTGGAAAAGGTGGGTCTTGAGCTTAACACGGAAGGAGCGGAGGTCAGTAGTGGTCCTAATATCAGGGGGAAGGTCATTCCACAGGGCTGGGCCCGCCACAGAAAAGGCTCTGCTCCTAGGCGCCGCCCCATGGCACTGTCTGGTGGACGGCACCTGGAGAAGTCCCTCTCTGTGCGAGCGGATGGGTCGTAGGGATGTATGGGGCAGAATACGATCCCGCAGGTAACTAGGTCCTGAGCCATGGAGCGCTTTAAAGATTGTAATCAAGACCTTGAAACGCACTCGATAGACCACAGGAAGCCAGTGCAGCTCGCGCAGGAGAGGTGTCACATGGGAGTACTTAGTACTCCCCATAATCACCCGCGCGGCCGCATTCTGGACCAACTGCAGTCTCCGAGTGCATTTCAAGGGAAGCCCCATGTAGAGAGCGTTACAGTAGTCCAGGCGAGACGTCACCAGTGCATGGGTGACTGTGCGTAGGGCATCCCGGTCCAATAGGGGGCGCAATTGGCGCACCAGGCGAACCTGGTGGAACGCCCCCCTGGCCACGGCTGTCACATGTTCATCCATGGACAGCCTGGCATCCAGGAGGACGCCCAAATTGCACGCCCACTCCACGGGGGCGAGTTGAATGCCCCCAATGGCCAGAGATGGAATTATCGGGTCGAACCGGGGAGCCGGAACCCACAGCCACTCCGTCTTGGAAGGGTTGAGCCTGAGTCGGTTGTCATCCATCCAGACCCGTACGGCTTCCACACACCGGGACATCACTTTGACGGCCTCGTTGGGGTGGTTCAGGGTGGAAATGTACAGCTGAGTATCATCAGCATACAGATGATATCCCACCCTGAAACCACGGATGATCTCACCCAGCGGCTTCATGTATGTGTTGAACAGGAGTGGCGAGAGGACCGACCCCTGTGGCACCCCACAAGTAAGGGGGCTTAGGGTCGACCTCTGCTCCCCTGCCAACACACATTGCGTCCGGCCAGAGAGGTAGGAGCCGAACCACCGCAAAACGGTGCCCCGGACCCCCAACCCCTCCAGTCGGTGCAACAGGATACCATGGTCGATGGTATCAAAAGCCGCCGAGAGGTCTAATAGGACCAGGATAGAGGAACAGCCCCTATCTCTGGCCCTCCAGAGATCATCTACCAACGCGACCAAGGCCGTCTCTGTGCTGTGCCCAGGGCGAAAGCCAGACTGGCGCGGGTTTAGATAATCATTCTCCTCCAGATGTCGTGGAAACTGAGAAGCCACCACACTCTCTACAACCTTCACCAAAAAGGGAAGGTTGGAGACAGGACGATAATTGGCCAGCTCCGTAGGGTCCAGGGAAGGCTTCTTGAGCAAGGGTCTCACCACCGCCTCTTTCAAGGCGGCCAGGAGAGACCCCTCACCCAACGAAGCGTTCACTAGGCCCAGGAGCCAGTCGCATGTAACCTCCCAGGATGCCAGTACAAGCCAGGAAGGACACGGGTCCAGCAAACATGTGGTAGGTCGCAGTCGTCCACGCAATCTGTCCACATCCTCGATGACAACCAAGTCAAACTCCTCCCAAAAAGGTTTCTCAAGACTCGCCACTGGCGTCTCGACTGGGCCACTGAAGGGGACCCAATCCTTCCGGATTTGAGCGACTTTATCCTGCAGATATTTCCCAAACTCCTCTGCCCTACCCTGTAAAGGGGCCTCCCGCGGCCTCTGAAACAGAAGGGAGCGGGACACCCGAAACAGGGCGGCAGGGTGGTTCTCTGCGGATGCAATGAGAGTGGCACAATATTGACGTTTGGCCGTTCTCAATGCCACTAGGTACGTCCTTAAATGGGCTCGTACCTGTGCTCGGTCAAATTCGGATCGGGAGGATCTCCAACGACTCTCTAGGCATCTCTTGCGGCGCTTCATCACCCTTAGCTCCTCGGTGAACCAAGGAGCCAGGGTGGATCGTTGCCGCCGGAGAGGCCACAAAGGCGCCACCCGGTTCAAGGCCCCGGTAGTCGCATTATTCCACGGGGCCACCAGGTCCTCTACCCGAGGGCGGGTCAGGGCTGCAGGAGGTGGCCCAAGCTCTGTCTGGAACCTGTCTGGTTCCATCAAGCGCCTGGGGCGGAACCATCTAGTGTTTTCCGGTTCCGCCTCCCCGCAGCGAGGGGTAGCACCAGGGAAGTCAAGACGGAGGAGTGAGTGATCTGACCATGACAGAGGAGTGATGGTTAAATTCACTCCTCCCAGATCACTCAACCACTGGCGAGAGACAAAAACAAGGTCCAAGGTGTGACCTCCCTCGTGTGTCGGGCCCTGAATCATTTGAGTCAGGTCCATGGCTATCATGGAAGCCATGAACTCCCGAACCCCCTCTGATGCTTCTCCCACCGACAGCAGGTTAAAATCCCCCATCACTAAAAGTTTGGGGGTCTCAACCGCCACCGATGAGATCAGCTCAAGGAGCTCAGGCAGGGTCGCTGATGTATGGCGGGGAGCCAGGTATACTATCAGCAGGCCCAACTGCCTCCCAGGGCCCCATTTCACAACAAGGGATTCACATCCGGACGTCTGTGGCACAGTGGACTCCCTTGGCTCTAAGTCCTCCCGGATAATCACTGCTACCCCACCGCCCCTTCCCCGGGCCCGGGGCTGGTGAAATGCTTGGTAACCTGGTGGGCACATTTCCACGAGGGGTAACCCTCCCTCGTGGCCCAACCAGGTTTCCGTTATTCCCGCGAGGTCCGGCTCCCCCTCCAAAATTAGATCATGAATGAGGGGGGCCTTATTGACAACGGACCTCGCATTGCATAACAACAGCCTCAGGCCCTGGGCCTGCAGATCCTGACCACCTAGAACGTGGGGGTTGGTACAAGCGACCGGGTGTAACCAGCATCCACGGTCTCCCAACCGACTGCAAGTTGTTAATCTGTCCTCGTATCTGCCCCTCCCTACGACTGTTGGAATCAAGGAGCCCTGTATGGGAATGAAATCCTCTCCCCCCTCCTCCTCTCTGCTCCTTCTGCTCAAGACCCCACCTGGTGACCTGGCTCTGTCATCGCTCCTGATCTGACCCATCCACCCCCCAACCCCTAAACCCCTAAAAGAATTTAAAAATCATTTAACTAAAAACCCCCTAAGTCTCCGCTTCCTCCACCTCTCGGGATTAATGAATCCGTCATCAAGGTGGGCCCTTGAAAGGGCGGAGGGCCACACCTGCGAGAGGGGGGATTCCCGCAGTAGGATTAGGTCTAGCCTAGAGTACATATGCTGTTAAAAATTCATCAGGGCCTAGGCTCTGTGCTGCAGATGGTGTGGTCATACGCCATAGTCCAATAAAATTGAAAAAGCCGGGTTCCGGTGCAAAGAGAATCGTCCAGTCCAAGATGAGGGGGGGGTAGTGATGATAATAAGATGGTCAGGTGCCGGTCAGTAAGTGGGGGCTAGTGGGTGGTCAATGGTGGATGGCGAGGGGTAGATGGATTTTTGCTTGATAATGGGCAAGGGGCAGATGGTCAGTCAGATGAAGATAGGGAGGTAAAAACCTCCAGGGCGCGCACAGATGAAAAACAGGGGCAGTTGTTAGTCCAAAAGTCAGCAGGGGGGGGGGGGTAAACGGAACAGTCAAGGAGGTGGCTGGCAGGGGGTAAAAAAACTCCCCTGCCAAGTCTGATGTTAAACCTCCTGCCAGTTCCCAACAAGCCTGCTAGTTCCCAGCAAGCCTCCCCCCCAGCCTCCAAGCAGCCTCCTGGAACGCAGCCCTTCTCCTACCAGGCCTTCGGCATTTAGGTCTTGCCTAGGCCTGCATCCATGTTCTAAGCACTCCAGCCAAACCATTACAAGCCCCAACGCCGCTCCTACCGGCCTCCAGTCCTTCCTGCTCCAGTCTCTCCCAATCTGCTGCAGGCCGGGGAATTTGGCGTTCGGCTTTTCCAGCCGCCGCCGCCGCCGCTTGGATTGCCGCCGCCCCAGGGATGGCCATTTCCATTCACCGCCGCCCCAGAGCTCGCTCCAAGCCACAAGCCTCCAAAAACGACAACAGCACGCCCCCGCACGCTCCAGGCGCCGTTTCTTCGCCTTTCGCCATTCTTCCGAGCTCCTCCAAACCTCTCCGCTCCCAGAACGGCGAACTCAACTCCTCCGGTCTCAAAAATGGCGTTTTTGGGCGGCGTCTCTCATCGGCAGCTCACCGGTCCACTCTCCGAGCTATTTCCAGGTCTTCAAGCCACCCTGGGAGACCCCCTTGGGTCGTAAAAAGACCCAGGGTGGCTGTTTATTGGACACCTGGCCCCCATGATGTAAAAAGGGGGCCAGCAGCACCCCTGCTCCCTTAAAAGAGCTCGTAGATCTAAGGAGCTCTCAGGCAGACCGCCATTGCTCCAGGAAGCTCCTCTGTTTGGTCGATGATCTCTGGCGGGTCCAGGACAGGGGCTGCTCCTCTGTCCTGGTCCTATTAGACCTCTCAGCGGCTTTCGATACCATCGACCACGGTATCCTATTGCAACGACTCTGGGGGTTGGGAGTGGGGGCACCGTTTTACAGTGGTTCTCCTCCTACCTGTTGGATCGGTCGCAGTTCGTGTTGACTGGAGGGCAGGGATTGACCCCAAGGTGCGTCACTTGTGGGGTGCCCCAGGGGTCGGTTCTCTCACCCCTCCTATTCAACATATATATGAAACCGCTGGGTGAGATCGTCCGTGGTTTTGGGGTACGGTATCATCAATATGCTGATGATACCCAACTTCTCATCTCTACCCCAAACCACTCAAACGATGCCCTCGACATGATGTCCCGATGCCTGGAGGCTATGCGGATCTGGATGGGGAGGAACAGGCTCAGGCTCAATCCCTCCAAGACTGAGTGGCTGTGGTTTCCGTCATCCCGATTTGTGCATCTTGTTCCATCTTTGATGATAGGGGGAGAAATTTTAGCCCCCTCAGACAGGGCCCGCAATCTGGGAGTCCTCCTGGACACACGGCTTAGTTTAGAAGAACACCTGATGGCCGTGACCAGGGGGGCCTTTTACCAGGTTCGCCTGGTACATCAGTTGCGCCCCTTCCTGGATCGGGATGCTCTATGCACAGTCACTCAGGCCCTCGTCCTTTCTTGCCTGGACTACTGCAATGCTCTCTACATGGGGCTGCCCTTGAAGAGCACCCGGAGGCTTCACCTGGTCCAGAATGCAGCCGTGCAGGTTATCATGGGGGTACCTAGGTGTAACCATGTTACACCCCTTTTAGGCAGCCTGCACTGGTTACCGGTTGTTTTCCGGGTGCGATTCAAGGTACTAATTATGACCTATAAAGCATTCATGGCTTAGGCCCAGAGTACCTGCAAGACCACCTACTGCCACCAGTAGCCTCCCACCATCCAGTGCGATCCCACAGAATTGGCCTCCTCAGCGTGCCGTTGGCCAGACAGTGTCGGCTAGAAACCCCCAGGGGGAGAACCTTCTCTGTGGGAGCGCCTTCTCTCTGGAATGAGCTGCCCCCGGAACTTCGCATAATCCCCGACCTCCGGTCCTTTCAACTCGCCCTAAAAAGTTGGCTTTTCCAGCAAGCCGGTCTGGCCTGTTATTTTAACTAATTTTTAAATGTATTGTCTTATAAATTCGTGGTTTTTTTTTGGATATGTATTTAATTTCTTTTTAACTTTTGGGATGTGTGTTTTTTAATGTTGTACGCCACCCTGAGTCCTTTGGGAGAAGGGCGGCATATAAATCCAATAAAAACAAACAAAAACAAACAAACAAAACCTTGCAGTAAATACTTACATTGCAATGTGTGTAGTCAGGAGAAAAGCAAGGTTACTCCAGCAAACAGACAGAATGGTTTAAAAACAAAGGAACCTCTGGAAGTTGTTTTTGCTGATCTAATTGGACCTATGAAACCCATTTTGGGAGGTGCCTGTTGTGTTATGAGTATCATGGATCATTATTCAAGATACAGTTTCTGCTATTTACTGAAAAACAAAACAGAAAAGTTTCAACATTTCTTTAATTAGCTAAGATTTGCTGAAAGAAAAATGAAATCTAAGGTGATTACTGTTGTAACCGATAAGGGAACTGAGATTACAAACTGTAAATTTCAAACAATGTTGAGATAAGCTGGTATTGAGCATAAACTTTCTGCTCCTTATAGGCCACAACATAACTCGTTTATAGAACGAAGGGGGCAAACATTACAAGCCATGGCTTGAACTATGTTAGTTGTTTCAGGATTGCCTGAAACACTGTGGGGTGAAGCTATGATGTGCAGTAACCATGTTTTAAATAATGTGGTAAATACAACAACTGGTGAATTGCCATTACCTAACAACCACCTTCTAATTTTTTTTAAGTTTTGTAATATGTGTTGTTTAATGCTGTACGCCGCCCCGAGTCCTTTGGGAGAAGGGCGCCTTTTAAATCCAATAAAACAATAAAACAAACAAACACTGCTTTCATTGAAAGTGTTGAGACTTCATTAATTATTAGGCACACCTTTAGATTCTTTGCAGTAATCCTGGAAAACACGGTGGTTTTGATTTCGTTTGCAATGAATTCAACTATTTTCACTGCAGATCTCCGTGAATGCAAGCCAACTCCCACATCCACTCCAACCGTAGTTAGCAAATTTACCTGTGCTTCGGTGTTTGAGAATGGATTAAATCTTTGCATCAGATCGTAAACAGTAGAAAATATTTTGCAAGTACTGGATAAATTTTTGTCAGTTAACTTATCTATGGATTTGGTTAAAGCATCCTGATCCCATTGTTTACTGCTCTCCAAACAAATAAGGTGTGCTTTTGATTGAAAATGTTCCTTTAATTTTTTTCTGAGTAATGTTTGTTGATTCTCCCTAGTTGACCCTGCTGGCACAACCTGGAAATGTTTCCACTCTATAGAAACATGAATACCTTTCTCTAATGAGAACATGGATTTTGCACAGTACTCACAACCTAACTTTTTGTCAGATACTGCCAGTCCATCATACTGCTCCTGGAAGTGTCTGTATTGCTGCAAACGCCAGCAGTCAGGAAGTTGTGGAACTTCAGTGAAGAAGATGGACTTGCTGCTTTCTCCGACCTCAAGTGGTGGAAGTGGTTGTGCTGGTGGCTCTGGTGTTGGTGTTGGTGGTGCTGTTGGTAGTGCTTGGGATGCTGGTGTTGGTGCTGGTGACTGTTGTGGATCAGCTGATTCCTCAGCTCTTGGTTTTTTGGAGAAGAAAGCAGTCACACTCTGTTGCCTCTTCTTCATTCTGTTAAATAATACTAACTGCAAAAGAAATAAAACAATATTGGACTCAATTGTTGTTGAAAGCTGAGGACTAAGTTAACAGAAGGGACCTCTGTTTTCGCCCAACAATGTACAGTTTTTTCAGGAAGGATGTCCCTCAACAAACAAGAAAGATATAAACAAACAGGAAAGATATAGTCTTTCATCCAAGAAGTTAGATCAAGAATGAATGTCATAAGTAGATTCACAGAGCAATACAGATTTTTTTTCCTGAAATTTAGTTCTCAGTTCAAAAAACAGGAATATATGAATTAGGTTTAGTACTTAGGTCGATCCAAGTAGCTATTCAAGAGTTAGTGGTTACAAGCAATGGTAATTTTTAAAACCAGAAATATTTTGTTGGGTATTTGAAAGGGAATATAATACATATTTAATTTTACACATGTTAGCAGCTGCTGGAAATGTGTTTGTACAACAGAGGAAAAACAGAGATGAAAATGAATAAATATTAGAATGTGCAGGAATGAATAAATTGACAATTAAAATCAAGAAGGCTTTGAATACTTTTTCATGTGAGATTTGTTTTATCAATTGCCAACTAACAGAAGCAGAAATTAGAAATCTAAAAGTATGAAAGAAAACACTAATTATGTAAGAAAAGGTCACTAAAATGTATAAGGAAATATTATTAGTACTTGATCATTATTAATGTGTAGATAACTGCGGGACATTACACATACACACACACACACAAACTATAACATGGCCAGGAAAACACCAAAAAATAACAATTCCCCCCTCCCCAAAAGACTGCAGACGAAACCAGTTTTTTTCCCTAACCCTAAGTACGGGAAAGACAAAGCCACTGGAATAAAAACCATCAAGGCATTGTGGGAAATTATAAAGGACAGTGCCAGGAACTTCACAGAACCAGCAACCATCTCACAATTACCTAAACAACCAGATATCACACAGAAACACAAAATCTGGCAAAGCTGCCTTGCACCAACCTGGCCTGCCTATAGAAAAGCAGCTACTTTGAGACACATAAACCATGCATCAACCTGCACACTTAAAAGCAACATAATGCATCACAAATAAAACATTTGCAAAAAGGAATAATATTTCTTGTAATAAACATATTGTCAGGCGTTCTAAATACCATGTATGAAATCAATCAGAGACCAGGCAGAATCATCCTTAATGTTCCCTTTTCATCATACAGGCAAGTTAGCACGTCTATGGAATTCCAACTCTAATGTTCTTTCTGGAATTCCACCCAGTTGAAAGTTCATGATCTATACCCACACCCACAAATCCATCACATGTTCCAATCATCATCTTCCACGCTGGCATCTACACCCCTCTGCTTCCGGTCAGGTGTTGAGGTGCGGAGACAAAAGATGACCTTGGCTTCTATAAAAGAATGACAACAATACATTCCACAATCCTACTCCTTTCTATTCCCCTCTCCCAACTACTACACTAATGAAACACATAGGAAATTATAAGAAAGTGTGGAAGGTCAAAGATCCTAAAAAGAACATAACTACAGGCCTGACACATATTCTATAAACAATAAATTAAAAATCCCTAAAAATATATTTTTTAAAAAAGATATTCTATAAATAATTTTAAAAATCCTTAAAAACCATTTAAAAATATTCTATACACAATAAATTAAAATAAAACCATTAAAATATTCTATACAAAATACATTAAAATAAACCATTTAAAAATATTCTATCCACAATAAATTAAAGTAAAACTATTAAAAATAAATTAAAATAAAACCATTAAAATATTCTATACAAAATACATTAAAATAAACCATTTAAAAATATTCTATCCACAATATTTTTAAATGTATTGTGGATAGAATATTTTTAAATCATTTTATTTAAAAGTATTGAGTATAGAATATTTTTAAATGGTTTATTTTAATTTATTGTTGATAGAATATTTTTTTTAATTGTCTAAGACAATTTAAAAAAAGATTCTACCAACAATAATTTAAAATGAAACCATTTTAAAGTATTCCACACACAATAATTTAAAATGAAACCATTTTAAAGTATTCCACACACAATAATAATCTATATAAATAAAAAAGTAATGTTTGTTTATTCAAAATCTCAAATCTCCGAACATTCTTCACCGATTGTTTTGAAGTTTTGACACAACCTTACATTCGACTGCGTGCATGTTTTTATATATGTATATTATATAGATGTCACACCTGTGACAGGTAAAAACATGCTTTTTGTAAAAACATGCTTTTTTGAAAACCAGCACCATCTGCTGGACGTAAAAGCAACACACGCTATACCATAGTGTTCATTTCTTGAGTATAGTATATTTGGAACAGGTCAGCCTCTCTCCAGTTTCATCCCGACGGTCCCTTTATATGTGTGGCTGGGCTGCGGCAGCACTCTTTCCCCTTTCTGCCCCTCCTCTGACAAGCTTCGCCATTTCCACCAAGGGGAGCTGAAGCCTTTCAGCCTCCCCCTCACCTCTCTCTCCTCCCCTCCCACCAGGCCTTTGCTGTCTGCGGTGGGGCAGCACCTGCCCCATCCCTCAGCCACCTCCTCCCACCCTTAAGCCGGCCTACCCCGCCCAGCCCAGTGGAGCTCCAGAGGAGGTGGAGGTGGAGCATCTCCTCAGCCCAGCTGGCTGCGCGCGCTCTCCACCTTCCTCACTGGGAGCCAGCTACAGCCTCGCCAAGGCTGCTCCGATGGGGCAGCGGTGGTATCAGCCTGAGGTGCAGCGGGGTTGGGGCGGCCGCTGGGTGCCCCATGGGATGGCGACTGCAGCGGCAATGGCATCTCTGGATGGGGCCACAGCCAGCAGAAGCTGCCTCGCATCTGCATCTCCAGGGTGGCTCCTTCCTCCTCCTCCTGCTCCTGCTCCTCAGGGGCTGCCAGCTGCCTCCTCTCGCCACCACCGCTGAGGGAATCCGGGTCGGGGGCGGCGGCCTCCTCCTCCTTAGCTCAGCCAGGCCAGGCCTGTGGGAGCCTCCTCTGTGGCGGGTCTCGCAGGGGCCATCGTGGCTCACTTCCATGCAGGGGGCGGGGGACTTGCACTTTCTCTTTTCTTTCTTTTCCATTTAACCAGACTGGGCCACAGCAACGTGTGGCAGGTACAGCTAGTTTAAAATAAAACCCGTTAAAAGTATTCCACACACAATAAATTAAAATAAACCGTTTTTAAAAATTCTATACTCAATACTTTTAAATAAAAGGTTTTTAAAAATTATATACACAAAAAATAAAATATTTTTTTAAAAAAACATTAAAAGCATTAAAGAAAGAAAAGCGGTTCACTTACCATCAGGCAGAATCAGCAACTCTCTGATGCGATGGATGCAGCAGGGAGCAGGCAGGCAATGAGGCAGCAGGTAAGCTGGACTGAAGGGACAAGGTACAACCGGGTCAGCTAGGTCTCCAGCCAATCAGTGAGCGACGGTCTGGGCTAGATGGGCAGGGGAGTGAGTGAGCTGCAACAGAATGGACAGGGCGAGCGAGCGACAGGGACGGGACAGGCATTCTGGAATTTACTTCTGGGTCCACTGGTGGAACCTCTTTTAACTGGTACAGTAGATTTGATGAACCTCTTCTACCGAACCGCTTAGAACTGGCAGGAACCCACCTCTGCTTGCTTAGCAACATAATTTCTGGTCCCTATTGTGAATGTGAAAGATTTTCTATAAATGGTTGGGAACAACAATGAAAGAGGTCTGTGGCCTCTTTCAGACTTGTAATCTTGACTAATGGCTCCAATCGACCAACATGTGCTAGCAGATTGTTTGCTTGTTTGTTTTTATTGGATTTATATGCCGCCCTTCTCCCAAAGGACTCAGGGCGGCGTACAACATTAAAAAACACACATCCCGAAAGTTAAAAAGAAATTAAATACATATCCCAAAAAACAAACCCAATTTATCCTGGATGCTGGATAAAATGAGCCTATAGTCTAATTCTCTCAGTCTTCTGTACTTATACACAGAAATATCAAACATTTTTGTAGAAAAATTCAGCAATATATTCTAATTGGCATCTTGAAAGAGAATAAATGTGTGTTGAATTCAACATATGTGAATGAGCAGTATTTAAAAATAAACCAAACAAAATAGTTAAGCTTAAGGTGAGGAAGAGTAGAACTACTCATTGAAGAAATTAGACATCAAATACCTTGATTTGACAGAAGAAAAACATCTGTAATATTTGTAGGACAATTTTTAAGGGTTCATCATCTTTTCTTTTTTAACAAATTGGAAACTTTTTTCTCAGCATTTTGCTTAATCATAGATGTACCTGCTTCTTTTTGCTATTTTTCTATTAGTAAGAATGAATTTACAGTTTCAGTGGGAACAGTGGGAATTATTCTATGCACATGTCTCTAAATGTGATACATTCAGAAAAGAATTAAGTTCACCATTTTCTATATTAAGAGGAAATTTATTAGTTATAGTGATATTATAAAAATTATGTCAATGTTTCATTGCCAAGGTCAGTGATGGCTAATCTTTTCCAGACCAAGTGCCCAAAGTGCGTGTGTGTGATTGCACTTGTGCATGCCCAAACCCTCCCAAATGCAATGCGCGCATGGCCCCCATGCATGTGTCCCATCCCTGCATTCACCCTGCCCCCATGCATGCATCCTGCCCCCACGCACGCGCACACACACACACCACATGCAACCTGTGCATGCACGCATGCCCCACGCGTATCCCCCATCCTGTGCAGGCATGTCAGGGTTACTGCATGTGTCCCACTCCCCATGCACTTGTGTGCAGCCCCCCCCCACGTGCACATATGTAGTTTAACATTTCATAGATCTGTTTATCAAGATAAACTTAATAATTTTTAAAATATTAACACTTTTTGAATTTTGTGATATAATTTATAAATGTTAAACATGTATATAAATTTTTGATATAAAAATCAATTGCATAGAAAAAGTTCATTTATGAGTTAAAAGTATGCCCAAATAAACGTTATTTATTAGAAAAACTTGTTATAAACTAAAGTAGCTATTTCTAGCAAAAATATTAGGAGTTGTCTGTTTGCCGTAGCTTCTAAAATATTAAGATGGAGTAATAAAGTAAAATATTAAAATATGGAGTATGTTAAGGAGTCTTCTTTTAAGATATCTTTCTATCCCTGCTCATTTGTGTTATGATAATTATATCACCATCTATATTTAAAAAAAATAGGAGCTCTTGAATTAAACCTATTGTCTCCATTAATCGTTTGTCCCCAACAGAAATTATTTCACTCACATACATCTCATTATGAAGTAGCAATAAATGTCCATAATAAAAAGTAATAGGGTAAAAATTTCACCTCACAGGGCCTTCTATCTACTAGTTAAAAAAAAACTTTTCAACAGAGCACTCTTCTTTTAATGCACATTTAAGAATTTTCATACAACAAAAGACAAATAAAAAGAAAAAAGAAAACAAGAAACAAAAAGGCACAAAAAGAAAAAGAAATATAACATTGATTTCCAACCTCCTATTCAATAGTTAATTACAATATTATTATCCTTCCTCCTTTTTAAATACTTTATAAATCTCTTCATCTCCTCAGTCTGCATCTTTCTTAATCTTCAGATCCATAAATCAATTTATTTTATTTCCTTCAGCAAAACGTCCACTCCAGACTTTCAAAAACTTTTTTGTTGTCTGACCAAACAGGTCAGTTTTCCCATTTGTAGCCTACATGAGAAAACTTCTCATCCTAGTGGGATTGCCCCGCCACATTCACTATGGCAGAAGGGGCATTCTGTGGACTGCATCAGCCAACAAATGTTGACTAGCAGGGTCCAGAGGAGCCTTTTCTAACATTGTATCATTGATGGTGAGATCCACTCCCCTTTGGTCTTCAGAAAGAGTCACAGGATTAGCTCTGCCAACTGACTGTGTTTGTGTATATTTTGTTTTTATGACATTGTAA